>NW_010173711.1:0-11067 GCF_000695765.1 Mesitornis unicolor | reverse complement strand
TAGTAGAGCGTCTGGGTCATTTATGTCAGAGCAGAAGCACTTGAGTAGCTGCCTGTGTGGGTCAGATCAGCTCCTTGACCTATTCTGCATCTGTGGCTGCCCTGGCCACCACGCTGTTGGCCACCTCTGTCTCTCTCTGGGGAAGAAGAAGTCTCCACTGTTAAGTTCTAGCTGTCATGTGATAGCAATTGCTTGTTTACAGAAATACATATTACAGTGAGCCTCCTGGCTATTTGACTTGAGGAGAACAAATGGTTTTGCTAATCAGGACTTATTAATGGTAACTTCCCTTCCTTCATCTTTTTCATAAGCAGGTTTATCAAATTGGTGCTCACAGAAAGATTGTCTTCTCTCAGTGGGCTTGCTGCTCTTTTTGACCAGTCTTTCTGCTGGTACATTTAACCCTCCTTCCTAAATGGCCTGCTAGTCTGGCTACTTCATTCCTCCCTGCTGTTGAGGGAGCAGGTATGTGGTTGCTTTGCTGCGTGGTTTGTGCCAGAGCTAGCTGAGTTCCTGGTACCAGTCCTGCCAAGGCCAGGTCTGACAGTGAGCTGCACTGGATAGACCTTTGAGCCGGACCACAAAGACAGTTCTTATATCCCATGACATAGCATGTATCACAAAGACACTCTGGTTCCCGTGCTGTCTTTACGCCCCAGGCAGAATGCCCAAAGCAGGGCTTTTCTTCTGCTGTCAGTCTGACTGAGCTGGCCTGCCTTCCTCTCCCTCCTCTGGTACACTCCTTTGGGTCCCCTCCAGTGTGGCTGGCACCAGCAGTGGTACTGCCAGAACACAGCTGCTTTGAGTGTACCGGAGTGGAGCAAAACCATCTCCCCATACAGCTGCAGCTCTCACAGCAAATGTAGATTCCTGCTGACAGACACAGCAGAGAAAGATGTGAGTGCTCATGATATGTGCCTACTTCCAGTCATCTGCTCACTGCTAAGGTGCCCAAGCAGCTCTGGGGATGCAGGACTGGCATCCCCTTAGCTCTGTATTTCCTCGTTCTGATCACATTTCCCTTACCCACAGCCTCCACTTTCTTGTTTTCGGAAGTTTGCATTTAGTCACCCCCAGCTCCGGGAGGCGAGAGAGGCTATGGAGCAGTTTTAGCTCCAGCTGGGGGGGCAGTGCTGGCTCAGAGCTTTGGTGGGTCCAAAGGAGGCAGGAGCAGTTCCTCCAGGAGCCTGAGTCTGGAGCTGTACTTCCCCGTCATGGCCCAGTGCTCAAAACCCCTGAATTTCCAGCCCAGCCAGACTCAAAATACTTTGAAGACCACAGGACTGAGCCCGCCCTTGCACGATTTCCAGCAAGGAGGGGCAAGTAAGTCTTTAACCCAAACCTCTAAAATAACTGGGGATTGCTTGCTCGGGGTAATCACTTGACCCTCTTTTCAGTATTCTGCCATGTGAGGCATTCCTAGCAGTGCAAGCAAAACAGGGTAATGTTTGTTCCCTCATTTTCCCAATAATTTTGAAGCATTGCTACCACTTTTCATGCATTTGTTTTTCATTTGCTTTTCCTTATTTGCATTCACTCAGTAGCAACCAAAGCACATCCACTTTTGGAGTTAGCTTAAATAAATGCAGTTACTTGATGACTATCAATCCTGCACAAATGCTTGCATAAGAAGATATGTTTTCTCAAAGTTGTTTGCTTAGGGGTAGATGGCTGCTCTAATGGTGTGTTTATTGAATGGTGATTTAACTGTTGCAATTATTTGCCCTTTAGGGCTGGTGATATTATATTAGCAGGTTTGATCTTTGCCAACACCTGGATCCCTTTTTGCAATTAGCAAAGTGATACACTGTGTCTGCCACTCTGCTCCTCACCCCCTCCTCCTCTACCACTTCTAAACAAAAGGTTGAGAGTAGCAAATCTCGTCCTGAAAGCAATAAAAAGGAATTAATGTTGATCAGTACCTGCTTCTGGATTTAAAAGGAAGGGCAGATTACTCAAAGAGAATGCAAGAAAACTTTCCTTACGTCAACAAATAATTCATGATGTGTATATGGGCATCCAGCAACTCTATTATCGCAGTAGTGTGACAAATATTGTGAAGGGGACAGCAAATGGGACGTATCATTCTACTGTCTTGACAAAGATTATAACAAGAATGGGAAATGGGACAAATGTAACTCATTCTGGAGACAGTCCCAGAGCTGTAATCTCATTTGTTCTTCAGCGTGAATTATACATCAGTGCCGAGGACGAGAATGTGATTTTCACCATGTTGTATATTTTAATCACTTTTCTTTGCTACTAAACAAATAACTCATTGTGAAATGTTGATAGATGGGGAATATTAGTTTTTGAACTATGAACTAAATGAAGAGAAAAAGACTGTAACCTATGAGTTGCATTAAAATTCAATAAGGGTCAAATTCAGCTCAGGTTTAGGCAAACAAAATTCTTCCAGATTTCTGAGAACTGGCTGACATGTCCCATAGTAGAGCCGGACACATGCCCTGTGAGCCCTTCTGAGTTTGAGACTGAGTCTCTTGTAGGTCATCCCAGAGCTGGAACTCACAAAAAAGGGGTTTCTGGTTGGGAAGTCTTGGGTTGGAAGCTATGGTGGAAAAAATTATGGTTGCTAAGTCCCATTGGACCTAGTTCTTCTCGCAAGAAGAGAAGGCAGCTTGACTGTTGTTTATGCCAACAACTGATTTGGATGATGTTTGGTGTGGAAAGGCAATATTTGAAGCTTCCCAAGGAGTTTAATCCAAGGCTGAAATCCTTCAATAATCTGTTCTGTAGTAGAAGGCCAACTAGGAAGCTCCCTGAAGTACAAGTGGTATTCCAGAGCTTGACTCCTGAGTAAAGGGGACTTTTGGGAAAGTCTGTATTAAAGAGAGGAAGAACTAGCTTGTGTGCTAAGTTATTTTCAGAGTAGCTTACTGTCTCACTGAAACCTCTCTGATTGTATAAAATCCCTTACGTTTCTTCTGTACGCTTAGCCTGCCATTCTGCATCAGATTGAAAAATGCATTTCCCCTTCTTCCGCTTTGTATTTGCTACTTGTAACTCTAAGGTACCATGAGAGGGTGAAGGGCTGACAGGACTGCTCATGAATTAGGCTGCTATGACAGCCAGCGAGAGCAGAGACAACCTGGGCCCTGAATTTATGTAAATGGAATTTCCGTGTTCCAGGTGGCTGGAGGGCTCGAAGTGACAAATGATCCTTCATGAAGGTAGATGAGAATATCAGGACTCCCCTGGTGGGAAAGCAGTCACGGCATATGTGGGAATGCAGGAGACTAAGGTTTGATTTTGAATCTCAAGTGTGGTGTGATGACAATGCAAGCCATGGACTGGTTTGTGTGAATCATAAATGAATGCATGTGAGCAATGGAGGAACAGTCTGGGGTCTTGAAATTAGGAGGTTGGTGTGAGATTAAAGCGGAGAATTCCCTTTGTAAGCCTTACGAACTAAGTCAGCCTGTCCTGCAGGACTGGGGACAAAATACACCAAGTCTTAGTTTTACCTGTGGTTTAAACCTGATTTAAAGTTTTAGAACCAGATTTTCAGAATCAGCTGAACATAACTGTGTCCTATGTGCCAATGTTTCTGCACAGATCCAGCCTAAACTGTAAATTACGTTGAACTGTGCATCCAGTTTCCCCTACCTGGCTCACTGGAGTGCTGTGAGGGTTAACTGGTTAATGCTGTAAACCAGTTAACTCTTGCTGGGTAGCCACAATTTTTACCATGCTTGGTGGGAGCTGGGGGATGGCAGAACTCCCTTGTGTGACACTGAATCATTGTTTTATTGGGACGTAGCAGGCCTTTAAATGGTCATGCTCGAGTTCTGATTAATGTCCCGGGTTACACTTTGATTTCATTAGTTTTTGGAAAGAGCTGCTGAAATTAGGCTAGCAAAGGAAGGATGAGATGGGTTTATGCTTTCAAGTTGTTGGAGACAACAGACTGCATTAAGATGGGTCATCTTCTCCAGAGTACTTGTATTTTGAATTAATAAGAAGGATTTGAGTTAGCAGAAATGTTTTATTAAACATGAATTTCCTATCAAACTGTCCTTTCAGGAAAAGAGGGCATGGACAATGTTCAGAGTCTGAAAAACCATGTGGAGGTTAGAGTAACATGAGTGAAGTAAGAAGGATTATTTAGGATGTATGGTTGCTCTAGGTCAGACCAAAATTTATTAGTCTAGGACTGTAATTCCCTTGAGACCTGGCTGGTCTCCAGGCTGCAGTGATCTCAGTTTCTCAGAGGACAGATATGAAAACAACATACCTCAAATAATGAAATATTAAATTCCATTTATTTAAAGAAAAAAAAACAAAACAAACAACCAAAACCAAACCAAAGTTAAAACCTTTTGCTAGCACAGGTACAACAAGATGCAAGTCTCCATGCCGTGCATAACAGCTGTAGCTGCAGGAGCCCAACAAAGCTGCACAGCCAGGAGTTGCCTCCTGAAGGAGGAAGCACCATTCCCTTCTAGGAAAAGGCACAGAACCTATCCCCATTCCCAGAGCAGTCAGCCACTCAGCAATGTCTGCAAGGAGGGTACAGCACCAAGGCAATGATCAAGACCATCCTGGTGCTTTAGTGTGTGGGAAAGGCTTCCCTTTCTGAGTTAGGAATAGATCAGAATAAGAATATGGAAGATCACAGTGAGATGAGAGGCCTGAAGCCATCTCTCAGAAGGAATGAGTTCCTAGCGAGGCAGTGGGAGTCAAGTCAAAGAGTCTGCATCTATTTCAAGAGAAATTATTGAGGGCTCCTGAAGCCTTTCCTTGCTAGAATAGTGCCAAAGTTGCTACTACTTCCTTTATAGCTGAAGAGCAAAAATGGTGAGAAAAGCTTGAATTAGTTTGTTGACTCCAAATTTCATCAGACTTCACAGGAACAAAGATCTTGGTTCCTTTACTTTCTATGTTGCCTGGTAAGTCAACTGGTTCTTGGCTACATTTCCTGTGTGTAGGACTAAGTTTGCACTGTCACGTGGTGTTTAAGTTCCTGAAACCATGACTAGGATTTGGCTCGTAATGGTTGGGGCAATTACTAAGACTAACCTGGTATGGAAGAAGCTGCCACAGTGCTAATCCATCACAAAGACAATAGCCTTGTGTCTTAGCTGTCAGGCATGAGGGCCTTGGATATACTGTTTGAGAGAGCCAAAAATCAGCCCTGATTATCATAACAGAATGTTACTTTTCCCTGTAAAAAATGCTGAGGAAAAAAGGTTGTGTTAGAATAATGAACCTGGCAATGACCCATTGCTGTGTCCACATGCCCTGGGAAGACAATGGTGAAATGAAGTGATACTGCAGAAACCTTGTGTTGTATTTGTTTTTATCCTTGTCTCAATTCCAAGTCCTCTGTTTTCACAATCTGGCTGAAGACTGGACTCCAGAGAACAACAGCTCAACATAATGCTGGCAATGCTTTCAGCTTTCTCATTCCTTCCAAAATGGGTCCCCAGTGGGCCCTGATGAAGGATCATAGGCTCTTCACTTCTCTGCTAAGCAGCTGCTGCTCCTCCTCTGTCCTCAGGCCAAGGGAAGCAGCACAGATCAGAGAGGTCAAATATCAAGAAAGGAGCACAGTCTCTACCCAGGTTCCTGCTCAGGAGCAGGGAGAGAGTCGTTTCTGCATGGAGAAGTGCTGATTTCACTCTCTAAAGCCTTTGTGTTTGATATTAAAATGATTTGGAGACTGCACAGATTTAAGAGTTCTTTCTCCCTTCCTCGCTTTCTGCTCCAACCTGCTTTTGGTCACTTTCATTTGTCTGGCCATGGCTGGCTGCCTGGATTATTTTTTTCCACTGAATGCATTTCCTTGTGTTAACAACATATGTGACAAGTAAGTAATGTGACTCATCAAAAGGCATGGGAATGCAATGTTCCAGCTACTGAAGGACATTTAGAATTCAGCAACTTGCCACCTTTGTATCACTCCTTAAACACTGCAAAATGTAAACAGATAGATCTAAAAGAAGATGCAGGAGTACAAACTTGTCCAGAGCTCCATTTGTTTTCATTCTCAGCTTAAATAAGTAAACTTTAATGAAACCTACTGACACAGTTTTGGCAGTTTTGATTTACATTTCCTCTGAGGCCCAGTAAACATTTCCTCAAGGTATTATCTGGGGTTAAAAATATTTCTGTGTTTCAATACACACCTTTGAAAAGTGTCAAACATTTTAGCCATGGTTTGTGCAAATATAGTTGTTTCCCCTCTCTTTTATTAAGAAAACCTTCTGAAAAGAGTATTCAGAAGTGACATTAATTGCTTGCGAAGGGCGCTGAAGTAGACTTCGTGTAAATCACCTGTGCAGCCTAAACGGTAGGTCCCTCTTCCAACTAGATTGGAAAAACTCGAATCTTGAGAGGTAAAGAAGGATGCCAAGAGAGCTGTGCAGATGCTGATCCTGTGAGTATGACTCTTCCTTGCCTTACAGACCATAGCTCCTGGTTATGCGCAACAAGTATCTTGCAAAGATCCAGTTTGTATTCTGCAAGCTTTGAACGTACCCAGCCTGAATTGATTGCTGATACACAGCAGCATGCCAGCTGTCTTGGCCAAAGTGCTTCTCCAAGGAGCAAATCAGGGCTAATGAACTCAGGCCCAACACAGAGTGTTGCTTTAACCTCACAAAGCTGTAAGAAATGGGGAGATGCTTCTCCTGCCTTACGTCCCATTTTGTGTTTCTCCATAGACTTCATCATAGTCTGACCCTAACCTTTTTTCCTCACTATAAAATTTACCATGAAGCCCATTGGTATATAAGTTACCCTGGAAAAACAGAAGCATAAATTCTCTAAATGGGCTTTGGTGCCAAACAAGGCACTCCAGCAAGAAAAATAACCACAGTTTCTCACAGTTTTCTTCTGTGGACCTGCTCATACCTACGTCCTTTAGAGAACCTGATTTCTGAAACAGTTTCTTTGACATGGGCTGCAGAAATGGCTTTGCGGTGTGCTGAGCTCAGCTGTGGTACCCTTTGACAGATTTCCTAACTGTAGCTGGGCAAGCTGAAGACAGACTGTCATTTCATCATTTTTGGACAGAGATCCCCCCCTTTAACACTTAAGTATTATCCACATACTGGTATTCTGGCAAGCCTGTGTTCATGCTAATCTGTTAGGATGGTCCTGTTCCCACTCATAATGTGACACAGTATGTCAGCTTCAACCAGGCCAGGATGCCAACCTGTGCTGGGTTGTGCATAGCCTGCACAGAGCCTCCTGCTGGGGGAAGAAGTGCCAAATCAGGCCACATGCTCTCTCTTTGGGATGTGCTGTGCCTGAAGCTGCTTTTGTGTCAGTTACTGAGGGAGCAACACCCTTTTTCAGAAAAGAATCTGTTTCATGTGCTCTGTCTCCCTTGTTTGATTTCCCTATGTTATTTCTGGGGCTTGCCTGTATAAAAAGAAGATATTCTTCTTCCCTGACATCTAAGAGAAAGGTCAGATATAGCTGTTCAGATTATGAGCCCCAACTGTATTCGCTGCTGACTTTGGAGTTGTCTCTTTCTATTAAAGCATTTACCATTAAGACAACAGCACTGGGTGCTGCACAGACACTGACTCTAAAGACAGTCTTTGCCCCTGGAGGGTTTACTGTCTAAATGCTCAGTGTTTCTCTGCAGAAATCCAGGCACCGCATGCTCCTGTGGATCTTGGCTACCCACAGAGTGCCAGTGAGTAGATGAGATGTACTGTGCTGTTTGTATCCCCTCTGACCAGGACTTGCAGGAATTGCCACAATTCACAAGTGTAGCATTATTCAGGAGAAGAGCTTCTGGAACTGCCTTTTTCTAATCGGGATGATCTCTACAGCTTCTGGCAGGCAGCTGCATAAGTAAAAATATCATACCTATCAAATTAAATGTGGCCTGCCAGCCTCAGCCTAACATCTCATCAACAATCTTGCTCTGGTGCTGAATTGTAGCTTGGTTTTCTACAGACTCATGGTTGCTTCTGCCTTTCCAGCTATGATGCTGTTTGTCCTTTGTGTAAGCACCATCCTTTTTTTAAATAATATGAATGGGGAACAGTATACTGCCAGCTAAAATGGTTGCCTTTCCACACTCGCTCACCACAGGAACTCTTTAATCAGCAATGTCAGCCAGGGACAGAAATCTCATACTTGAGAGATAACAGTTATTTGCTGGCAACTTCTTGTATGATAAGCCCAACAACTGGGTGATTACACACTTTCTCAAATAACACAGGAAAATGCCGCACCACATTTCTGAAAGTACATGTCGCAGCATCTGGAAGCTGCATAAGAATTTTGTCGAGATTTTCTCTCCTCCTGTTTATTTTTTCTTCATGCTCTGAAATCTGAATGTAATTTTGACATTTTTGAGCTATCCACCAGCTCTTGAGCAATGAAAGGCTCCATAAAGAGTACAAAGTCAATACTATAGACAAATTTCAACTGATTAATGGGAGAGGGTTATAGCCATAACTAGGCTGCTTAAGGTCACAGTTAAACAATTTTTCTTAGCTGCCTCATCCACTGAATTGCGCTCGCATGGTTGCACCGCTAGTTGAAAGGGAAATAAGCAAGTACATGCTGGTTGAGTAAATTATTAAAATACATAAGCTGGAGGAAAGCTATTCTGTGAAAATGCTGCTAATGAAGAGAGACAATGCCTTTGTAGCAGTGGAATGACTTTAAAGTAAACAGGTGAAAAAATAAAATTTCTAAACACTGACAGTGTTTCTAAGGTGTAGTGAAGAGATCAGCGAAGTAAGAACAACGTTCTGTGATTCTGTGATTCTGTGATTCTGTGATTCTGTGATTCTGTGATTCTGTGATTCTGTGATTCTGTGATTCTGTGATTCTGTGATTCTGTGATTCTGTGATTCTGTGATTCTGTGATTCTGTGATTCTGTGATTCTGTGATTCTGTGATTCTGTGATTCTGTGATTCTGTGATTCTGTGATTCTGTGATTCTGTGACTGGATAATGCACCTTTATAGCTAATTCAAGGCATTTGGGCTGATTAAATGTGTGCCTGTGTTTTCAGCTATGCTTGGGGTTCAGACCAACCTAGTGTATGTTTTCAGGCTTCTTTCAGTGTGAGACAACAGCTGTGGGACACATAATGAGAAAGAGCATCTGACATGCTGGTGCATACTCCCAAGTATTGGGTCAAGTTGTCATGGGCTGTCATGGAAGGCAACTGTTGGGACATGTACTTGCATGCAGGAGGCCATCTGCCTTTTCTTCAGTGCAACTGTACGTGTTGGATACAGCAGCAAGGAGAACCAGTACTGACTAAAGACAGGTAAAACAGTGGATGAGTGCCTTATAGGTTTAAGAAGTAAATCCTGTATTTCATGTGTGAGACCTGATGGATCTGTGGTTCAGGTCTGCAGTGGTCTGAGATATGCTTGAGATTCTTATCCCAGTAAGTATATATCCCATAGTATTTTGTGATGTTTGTGCCACCTTGAGTGGGTGGGTCTTTTGAACGGAAATCTTGCATGGGAAGCTTTTAAACTATTTTGGGCAAAATCATTTAGAGCCTTTCTGACTTTGTATATAAAACTGAGGTTGTTTCCAAACACCGGTAATTAAGTCCGAATTTTCCTTTGTTCTTAGCCTGCCATGATGTGAATAGGGTCAGAATTTGTGATTGTTGTGCTGCCCCTCTGTGTCAGGGACAATGAGTGCAAGCTGAGATTTTTAGCATTGGGCTGCATTTAAGTGAGGAGAAAGCCATCTAGATTATACTTCTTTCTCTCTTCCCTCCTGTCAGATATTTGTCTTTCTCTTGCAAGAGCAACAGCAGGTGTTGCTTTTGCACTTGCACTAGGAGTGAAATGGAGACAGACCTACTAGCCTGCTGAATTTCATGGTTTGGTTTGCACAGGTGGGAAGAGGAATAGACAATATTAATGAAACTTAGATGCTCTTATCTTCATCTTACTTCCTCCCTGAAACTGAAGGCAGTCATCCCCTTTCCTTCCGCTTAGGACTCATTGACTCTTCCTTCTCCATTGCCTTGACTTCCCTCTTCTTTCCTTTTCTCAAGCTGGATGTTGTGTGACAAACTCAGGAGGGACTGCGTGTTACTTCTGATGTTTATAAGACAATTGGCCATGCTAATACTTCCTGAATAAGCGGAAATTGGGCACTTCTCCAAGACAGCATGTAATGCAAACATAACCTGGAAAATTTTTTCAATAGCCCCAACTAGAATCTGACTTTCTCTCTCTCTCTGAAGGTTGATCTTTAGGGATCCTCATATGCAGTCTTCACATTTTAGGCTACAGGTAACTTAAAAGGAAAATACGTCTGAAGATTGCCTGTGGAAATTAAAAAGGTTGTTTCTGGCTTCCGACAACGTCTATTCTTTATAAGTCTTTATGAAACAGTAAATCTGCATTTATTCATTCTGGGTGAAGTAGACAGCTGGCACTTTCTGATTCTGAGACAAACAGATCCTGTGGATTTTCCTGGCTGAAAAGAAGTTAATGCTCCAGAAGTGGAAATCTACATGGCTCCCAACAATGAGACTCGTATCAGCCAAACAACAAGATTTCAAGTATCTTGTGTGCTTGGCTGGCAGATTCTGAGCTCATTTAACCCACTGACATCAGGTTAGTTGTCATGTAAATGGAATTATTTCAGACTGGTTATATGGGATCAAAATTTGACCTGCTGACATCTGGTTAGGCAAGTATTTCTCCTCCTTTCCATATACAGCTACCTGTTATCTTATGTTATTTTATATGCTAGATGTTAATCTTCTTAATAGTGACTTTCAGAGGTTTTTCTTCAGAAGGATACTTGCCCATAGCAATATATTCTGAAGCACTATATGGGTTAGAAAATAAGAAATTCAGTAAGAAAAATATGTAATTGGCACATATCTTGCAGTTTCCAATAATGATTTTTTCTTTAAAAAAACCTACAGTAATAGAAACCTTCCACTACAAAGCAACTTGTTTTTTAATGAATAAGACTCAGAATACAACTGAAATCTACATAATTTCTTGGTTTCTTGTGCTCCCTCTCCCTCTGTTTGCCTCTTTTGACTCCTAAAGGACAATATCACAGAATCACAGAATGTTAGGGATT
>NW_010173710.1:0-9961 GCF_000695765.1 Mesitornis unicolor | reverse complement strand
GGTCGCTCGCGGGGAGACCAGCGTCCCCCCGGCCCCCTCAGCTGGTGCTGGGGCGGGGCCACTGGCACCACTCGCTTCTCGTGGTTCTCGGTACCTGCCTCCCGCGTTGGGGTTTTTAAAGGTGGCAGAGCAGGGGGCAGGAGGGGGGGGTCCCTGTTCCAAAACTTGCTGGCTCCAAGGCAGATGTGCCAGTGTGGGTGTAGGAGCCCATTCCCTCATGGTCGTGCTGGTTGGCTTCCTGCTCTGTCGTCAGTCTCTGGTCCCCCTCTGGAGAAATCCTTGTCTGGCTCTAGGGTGGTAGGAAAATACCAGCAGTCTAGAAAAAGTTCTTGTATTTGTTTCTTCCTTTTAATTTTTTTTTTCTAATAAGCTTTCATGAGGAGAGGGCATGAAACTATTTGCAGTAAGTTGCAAATTGTATTTGGTCATGCCCCACTGTAAAGCTCATTGATGTTTGTGGGATCTCTTCTGTGGGTTCCATGTGTGTGCATTTGTTTCATTAGATGAATCTGTCCATCATTAGTGTTTAGGAATATAAGAAAATGGGACTGTTGGACTAACTCAGGAACTTATTGTTCATCTTCATAGAGGAACACCGGTCTCACCTTTATTAAAGTTTCTACAAGTTTTGGGAAAATAAACTGCTAGGTAGCTGGATGGGTAAAAGAGACCCTAATTTATTATTTATTCCCATAGTAAGGGTTTTACCCAGCTGTTATGTGTTGTCTTTGGCAACAGCTGGCTTATCATCCTTGCCACTATAGCAGTAACAGGAGGCGCTGTGTTTCTACTGCAGCTCACAGTAATTTTTTTATTCTACAGTAGATGTAGTAATATAAATGTGTACACATACACTTTTTTTTTTAGGTACCTTTATCAAAGTGCTTGTGGAAAGTAATATATGAAGTTTCTTTGTAACAGGTTGGGGTGTCCTGGCTACTGGGTTGTGTGCTCTGTAATCCTGACTATACCAATAGATCTCCTTAGTGAATTTTATATTTATTTGTTTTTTCTCCTGTATAGGAGCTAGCGTGTAACATTCACCTGTACTACAGGTTAAATCTACTGATAATGTGCTATCAATTTGTGATGACTGTAACTTGTACTTCACAAGTAATAAAACTTGCACTTAAACTTCTTTTGCAGAATGGAATATATATCCTGTACTTAATATAGTTCATGGATTCTTTCTAGCAAGTTGTACATATTAAGTTTTCCATAAATTTTGGAAAGGTAGCCTATGTGTTGTCTGGGACCTCTGTGGACCCATGCCTCCCACTGCTCCAGATCGCACATTTACAGACCTCTTCTTTTATTCTTCAAAGCTGGTAACAGGGCTGTCTGGTGTGAGGATAAAGCAAAAGAACTGAGAAAGTGGCTGTAATCAAAGGGAATTACAGTTAATGCAGATCATTCAGAGAGAAGATGGGGAAGGAAAAGGTGGTTTATGGTTAAGTCAGAAAAGGAGCGCAGAGATGAAGGTTTTATTTCTGATCTCTATTAACTGCCAGTGTGGTTTTAAAAGAAACTGCATCTTTGTGCTCTCTGAAAAGGCTTCTGATGGAGAGAGTTAAACCTAAAACTGGTCTGATTTTTCCAAGTTACATCTGCAGGTTTAATAAGAGAGATTATTATTCTTTTTAAGCTTGGTTTATTTTATGTTGCTAGACAATAATGACTGGCTACGTCTTCACAACTACTGCTATTTTCAGTGTGTATTAGAAGCACTGTGACTGAAAGCATCTCTTCTGATTAGTTTTTCACTAGGCTTGAAGAAGTTTGTTATTGCTTCTTATGTTTGGGGTTGGTTATTTTTTTTATTTCCATACTTTACTGCAGCTCTATGACAATCTTATTCAGAGTTGAGATTTGAAATTATAAAGTATTTGAAAAGAGGGAGGAGTCTTCTTAGTCTTGTTATGAATAAAAATTGTACGTCATGAAGCCATGATCTCTAGAAGCTACATGAAGAATTGCAGACTAGGAAGTTACGTGTGGCTCTCACAGTCAATAAGAACCTGTCTTTGGCCACTGCTGGAGAAGATGTAGTTGTGCAGATATGCCTTTCATCTGATCCAATGTGGCCAGGTTTATAAGAACATACAGCTGAGTTCTCATTGGTTGCTGTTCACCAACTAGCTTAACATTATTTCTGCACAATTTCTGTTCATGTTTATGTGCAAAATGTGTTTTGATGTATATTCATAATTAAGGTAACTTAGAATAATGAACAAATACTTATTTTTCTTCTTTAAATCCAGTTTTCATTGAAAAGGCTTAGTGGAACACACATCACTTATAGTTCTGACACATGAGAATGGAAATTAAAGATACAAATCCTCAGCCCTTATGCAACAGTGTGTAATTACATACATTACATTTTTACTGCGCCAAAAAGTTCTACCAAGTAGCAGTGAGAAACAAGTTTGATTTTTTTGTTGTTTTTTTGTTATTGTTTGGTTGGTTGGTTTTTTCCTGAGGTGGAGGAGAAAGGTCAAACATCTAACAGAAAGCAAGATTAAAACTAGTGATGAATTCAGTTTTCTGCATGATTAGTTAAATTTTTGACCTGATTAGTTCCCCCTGTTTTACTAGATGGCTCCAAGTCTTTCTTTCTGTGCTGTTTATAACATTCCTATAACATCAAAAATGTAGTTTCCCAGAGTGGGGTTTTTGTCTCTTCACTGTATCTGAACATTGTACAGACAAAAAATATGTGTGAATTTTAGGGTGTGTTATTCTTTTTATGACTTTTTTTAAAGACAGTCCCACCATAGTTACCCTGATCATCCAACTGTAATGAAAATGAGAAAATTACAGAGTGGATGGTGAGTGAAAATGTGAGATGCTGCTTGAATTGAGGACTGAGTGATGTTGACTGTGGCTCATGGTGGTGAATATGGGGCATGAGCAGTAGCTGCAGAACAGTTCAGTATTGAAAGGTTGTTGTTCTAAAAGAAACCTTGGTAGACTTCACCAGTATTCTGAATTATGAGAATGTGGTAAATGGGAACGGAACATAATCCATTTTCAGGGATTCATAGTTTTCCCCATCCTATTCTTTGAGTGTTTAAACAGTGAAGTTTTGAGTAGGTGTATAAGCACTACTGAATGCCTTGAAATACTGTATTTGCCTTAGTTTAGGGTTGACTGGATGATGCTTATACCCCTGGAAATGAGCTGTGTGGACGAGTGCTTTCTGGGATAGGTATTTGGCTAAGTTGCAATGCCAACTGATTCTTGTGGGGACAGCCTGTGTCTCACTTGTTTAAAAACATGCAGAAGCTAGCCAGCATTGTGGAGGAAGGGAGAAGGAACACTGCTTGTGCCAGAGAGTGATAATTATGGAGCATGTGTTTGGCACATTTCATAGATTTGGGGGATACCACAATACTGAGCTGAATTTCAGCATGCCAGACACTCCTACTGCATGTTGTGGTCCTGTCATGCTCCTTGAATAAGCTATACTTGGCTCATATTGTATTGTCAGTTAGTTGAGAATGGATTTCAAGTATCTGAACAGAGACTTGATTTTTAGGATTTTCTTGCCTGTTTGCAAGAGTAAGGCAAAACAATTTCCCTTGCGACTTTCCAAATGCAACTTCTTAGAATATGAATCTTTAAGCAGTGCAAAATACCAACTGAAGCAGATTGGTCACAGATCTCATACAATGTGTGTATAATACCAGCGTGTATTGAGGATAGCTCAGTTGACCTACCTTTGATAGAGTAGAAAGCAGGTGTAGATTTATTGGAAAGAGGGGGGAAAGGGGACTTTTTAGGAAAATGTGTGTCACTTGTGTAGTACCCAGGAAAAGCTCAGCTGTGTTCTCAGAATGGGAGGGGAGCAGGTGCGGAGCCTATAGCTCCTGTTGGTGGTGGTGTGCTCTTCCCTGGGAGAGCTTTTGTAGTCTCTTGTGGGATAGGAGAAAATGGCCTAAACAGAATGTAGATAATTGTGATACAGCTTTAGAGATGTCTTTGGAGAATTTATTTTGAAAATTGAATCAGTTCAAGAAACTGCATGATAATGTCTTAGTGAAATTCCTAGTTTTTGCCTCCGTCCTTTCTTTTCTAAGATTACTTGCCTTGTGATTGCCAATCCTGTACATTTGCTTCCAGGCTGAGTGTCAATTCTCTCACTTGTTTTCCTAGCTGCCTCTCTCTCTCTTCAGGGCTTTTCTTGAGGACAGCATTTCAGCTGAGAGGACTTCTCATGGAACTTCAATCTAATGTACTGTTAGGTTTAAAGTTTTACTGGGGCTAAAAAGTAGATAAGTGTCAAAACTCTTTTAACTAATCCCCTGAAGATCTTCATAATGCATGAAGTGGATCAGGTGGAAATGATTTATTTTAGGATCTTCAAGCAATTAGCAGAATCTTGCTAATATTATGTATAGTACAGACTAATGACTAGTGAAGATACAGTTAGGTGCACTTGAAGGAGCTATTAAAGAATTATTGTTAACATTATGGTTCATGATAAATGAACAGGATTTCTGAGGATGATTGTGCTATGTGAGGCTCTGTGTGAGGGTTGCTTTGTTGCTGTGAGGGTTTACAGAATCTGTCAGTCCTTGGAACAGGGTCAGTGCACTAAATACATCAGTGGTGGGAATTCTTGTGCTCTGAAAGACTTGGAGAAAGCAGCTGTCTGAGAGCCCTGAGGGTCGTCTGGGCATGTGTCCGGCCAACCTCTTCACTGATAGTCACCGCAGCTTATTAAAGTCAATGATAGAGGGTCTCCTACTGTGGTGGGAGAAACAAGGCTGTCCTACCTAAGTAAAAATCAAAGTCTACCTACTTGAAAATTGAAATTATGCCAGAAGGCAAAAATAATATTCATGACATGAGCAGCCCGGGGCTTCTCTGGGGAGGTGAGGAACTTGTATTTTGCCTCCAGAACGAGGCATCAGCAAAGCCAGCCCTTTCACCCTTCCCTCTCCCCCTGCCTCCTCCATAGTAGCAGTATTCTGTTCTGATTTTCAGCATAAGCAGATGGTCAAATAACTTTGAATTCAGACTTAGGCACTGCAAGCCAAATACTGTGTCCTTTACACTTTGTATTGCAATTTCACTGCTTGCTAGTACAGATTTATTGCATGAATTTCAAATGATACATGGGTTGCAGAAGTTATTTTGATTGTATTAAATGTAACACAAATTTTCAGATGTTGGGGTCAGTGTATGCCTTCTTCTTTGCTGATACCAAACCAATGCAAAGTATCAGCAAGACAACATAAATTGAAGGAGTACTGATCCTTCTTAAGTTGACTACCTTAAACAGTAACATTTAATTAAAGAAGTATTTTTTTTATATTTGGCTGATATTTCAAAAGATGTGGAGAACGGAAAGTTTCAGGAGAACTTATGAACAACATGTAGAGATTCCGTGCATTATGATTTGATAATGCACTTGCTTTAAACCAAACTTCTTTATCTTTTTGAGGTCTGTCATAGTCTTCCTCTGGATTGTCTCTTGCTGTTGTCAAGGTTCCTTCTCTCTGCAGACTCTGTTCTGTTTCTTTCCCTCAGAGGTTTTTATTATTCTGCACATGGTCTAAACTGTCAGGGTAAGGTAGAAGGTGATCTTTGCCCAAGATCACACTGAGCTTGGTGTAGGCATGGATGTGATGTCCAGTCTCCTGTCAATCTTTCCTGCATTCTGGCACAATGATTGCTGTTTCTTCTGCCTTGTCTTTACACTGCTGTTTGTCACACTTGTATTCTAGGTTTTTGCAAGCCTTTGCATTGCATAAATAAATGCCCTTTTTTGCAGTGGATTTACAGTTTAGTCTTTATTGTATTTTTCCTTTATATGTGATGCATTTCAGGACCTGTTTCGAAGACAAGGGAGCAACTAGCTTATGTGGTGTCAAAGCTGTGTCTTAACTCAGTGTGAGCCTGCTATTTTGACCATCATGACTATGTATGCAGTAGGATCCATTAAGTATTCGTGCCTGACAGGAGTAACTTTTATGGGACTGGGCTTCTCCTGATGAGTACATGTGGGTTATTTTGGAGTAGGAGTTTGATCAAGACTGCCTTTGTTTCGTTACAGTTTGTGGCAGGTGGGGTTTTTTTTGTTGTTGTATTTGTTTTTCTGTTTTTGTTTTTCCTCAGGTTGATTTGCCTCTGATGTGTAGCTGCACCTGTTTCCCCATCACCAATACTAGGGGTTAAAACTTTGGTCATGTTCCTTGTTATTTCTCTTTCTTGCCTCATGGAAACTCGACTGCGTAGTTGAGTACCTACAAGCCACCTGGGAACATCCTGCAAGCTTCCTTTGAGTCAAGATTTGGTTGATTGGTTAGTTGTTTTATCCCTTTGCCTACCCTTTGAGGATAATATGGGATGTTAATGTGGAATTTAAACTATTTTCCCCACAGTTTAGGACAAATTTTTTGTTTTCTCTTTTGCCTTATTTTCTTCCTTAGATTGATCTTAAATGTTCTTGTTGGGATTGGATCTTTCTAGCTATAGACAGAATGGCTTTCTTTGGAAGTTCAAGCTTGTTCTAGAAAGTAGCTGGAATTTCTTTATATTAATGTGTCAGCTCTTTGATTTCCCTCTGAAGCATGGTTTTGCTCTATCTTCATCAGGCAGTTTGAGAGCCTCCTGCATATTAAGAGGATCTCTGTCCTTTACCCACAATGTGCTCAACAAAATTTGATTCACAAAGGTGCATGACTGGTTCCAGACTTTCAGTCCTTTCTCTGGTGAATCATGTTCACAGATGTACTTACAGACTGGTAGCCAGTTCATGGTAGGAGATACGCTATTCCTCCATGTTTCACTTTAATGGTAGGGTTAGAATGGTAACTAACTGGGGAAAGGCAGTAGCTGCTACTGAAGTTAAAGTAGTCTGCAAAAATCATACTTGGAGGCAAAAAAACTCCAAACCCTTAAGTGTCAGGTCCGTGATGGCAATTTAAACCCAGAATGTCTAACATCACAAGTGATGCAGTCTAAGAGTCAGAGTGGAAACCTATGCAGCAGTGCACAGCCATGTTTCCATCTCTCTGATTAATCCCTTAGTGCACATAGGAAAGAAAGGACTTGTCTTCTGATCATGGGGTAGGTGATGTTTGCTTTCTAGTTACATGTGCACTAGCGGCAGTTTCCATGATAGGAGTAGTATAAAGATAAAAAGTTTTTTGTATCATTCATTGCTTAATTGCATATGAGGAGGTAGTGTGAAGTCTTAAATCTGAGGTGTTCCATCTCCAGTGGGAAATGCTGACACAAGATTTCAATTGTGTATAAAATTAAAAAATAGTTTGGTTTTGTTTATTTTCTAGAGAAATCTCCTGCACTCACTGGAGTCCTGTGTAGGTGAGAGTGTCTTATGATGCACAGAGTACTATTCAGGAGTGCCTTTGGAGCATGGAGATGTTGTTTCCTGCATCTTTACAACAGTTGCTCAGCCATAGAGATTTTTTTTTCCTGAAAATGTGGGGATTAATTGATAATTGTTACACTTCTTTTGTTTTTCCTGTTTTGTGATTGTGTGCAACCCTTAATTTAGTGGAATAAATGAGAATTAGGGAAGCTACGGACTCCTATGCAGAATAAATACATAGACTGTGAAAAGCCTCTAAGGATGGGTGGTTCATTCAAATTCCTTGGCAGACTTGTATGGTGTTGAGAAGTCTGGTGTTTGCTTTCCAAAGGCAGGATCTCCGTTGTGTTAGCTGAGGGGAGTTTTGACTGCATATTTTTAAACTTCCTTCTAGACTCTTAAAATATTTGGTTAAAGTGTCAATCACAACCAAGTTGCCTCCATATCACCCTGGTTTTATAAATTTTTACCTGCCTTAAGCCATTTTCTCATGGAACTGTTGGTAAATATGAAATTTCAACATGTAACCAAAAGGTTCTTTGTGGTTCATGATGTTTCAATCTTTGCTTGCTAATAATTTTTTTTCCCTAGTCTTAGGCCTTCTTTACAAATGAAATAATCAAATTACATATGTTGGTGCGTTGTCTAGAATCATGATGGGGTGGCAGATTTGCTGTGACAGTGTGTGTAAGGATGACCTGTTTTCTCACATTTTGCATCTTTCAGATGTGTGTTCTAGGTATTTTCTATGCATCATGGGAATTTTCTTAGTAAATAATACTGTAATATCTTAGGTAATAAACCCTTTTTTGGAGTGATACAGTTTAGTGTTCTGTGGATCCTGACTTTTTATAAAAATAATAAGCTCTTTTGGTTTAGATTAATTGGTATTCATTATACTATGCTTTTTGTTTATTTTCTCTCTAGTAACTGCAGTCATGAGGCAGGATGCTTTCATGAAAGATGCTGTTTGCAACCTGCTCTGACAGGTTACAGTACAAGACAACAAATCTAAGGCACTCTTCTTGATCGTGACAACACTCCAAATTCAGTCCTGTTGTTCATCACAAGGGTTACTCATCTGTTGAAATAACTTCTGTTTCTCTAAAAGTAACTCAAAGCAGATAAATTTAGACATATATTTGTACCAGAGACAGCTGAAAGTCTATTTTACTGTTACTTCAATTATGAACCAGATCTTTCTAATTTCTGAGCGCTTGATGAGTTTGAACCTTATATTCTGTGGGTTGTAGCCTTTTATGACAAAAAATAAACAGTACTGTGTTTCTTGTTGTGAAATGTGTTTAAATATTTATTTTTCTCTTGCTTTTGATTTCATTTTTTTCTGCAAAATGAGAAATACTTTAGAAATATTTTGAAAAAGAGGGAGAGCAGCTGATGACATAAATGTTACCACATATTGACAAAATTTTATCTTGGGCATTTTGTGTCTAACCTCATGAAAGCAGCATGGTAAGAATGACTTGGAAAGCTGTAAAAGGGAAGAAAATCCTCTTTTTTTCCTTCATTTTGTTGAAGATTCTGGAGGTCTCTTCTTCTGTTTGACTTATAGAAACAACAAAAACTTGTTTGGTTGAAAGAGATAGTCAGCTGTTGGCTTATTGCTAATGTTTGTTTCAAAATAATAGAAAGGAGCTCTGAAATGAAAAGGAGCTCTTGCCAAAGATCTTGCCAGATTAAATTATGTTAAAGACAAATAAAAAACTTTTCTGCAGTCTTCTTGATGAACTTCTGTCAGTCAGAAACACTCTGTAGACTTGTAGGTAAGTGCTGCATAAATAGGAGAGTACAAACAAATCAAACTGTTTTATGCCAAATAGAATGTGAATTGTAAATGTTTGTTGGGGTTGGTTTTTTTGGTGTTTTGACAAAAATTTAGCTTGAATGGTATTATTAGGATAACTTTTGCATAGGAAGTAGTGGATATTCCTCAGTTTACTTATGACTGCTAAAAGTGCCTTGAAGTGTTAATTTACCTCCCATTTACTCAAAATTAGCTAGGAGTGTCTCTGCTAATGACTAGTGCAAGCTAGCAATTGTGGCTTTAGTTCAAGCTATACTTTATTTCTCAGTGTCTCCTGTGGCCTTTAACTGTTTTGTTTAGCTTCTTCCAAGACTGTGGCTGGTACAAGTTGAGGAAGCAAGGCAGAGGGTCTGGCATTCTCATTAACGATACTACAACAAAATAATAAGGTTATGACAAAATTTCAATAAGTAAATAACAAATTATTTCTCCTACCATTCAGACAATTTTTCTCTCTAGTGGCCTGGAGTGGAAAAGAAGGGGTTTGTTTTTTAACTTTCTTCTAAACTTGGCGGTTAATGGTAAGAAAAAAGAATTCATTTTTGTGCTGGCATCTTCAGTCTGAATGGTTTGAAAACTTGTGCAAGAGCAGTCTCTTTCTTAGATACTCTAGCTAATGTATTTAAGAATTGTCCATTGTTCTGTGGAGTTTTTTCAGTTGACAACGGAGAATTAGTTTTGAAGAACTGCTATAATAGTGAATATTATCACTGTTATTATGAAGGCCAGTTAATGTATTTAGCACCTGTATGTTCCAGACACCACACAAATCACAGAATCACAGAACGTTAGGG
>NW_010173709.1:0-3998 GCF_000695765.1 Mesitornis unicolor | reverse complement strand
AACCTAGTCTAGGTGATCATGCTCTGGCAGGTGGGTTGGACTAGAAAATCTTACGAGGTCCCTTCCAACTCCTAATATTCTGTGATTCTCTGATTGTAAAGGATGAAAATTGCTTCAGAACAATGGAAGTAATAATGAGGTCTCTGAAGCTAAGCATGTCATGGTCACAGATGCAGGCTCTGCAAGCTAACAAAAAGAAGAAATTAATCAAGACAGTAGATTCCTGTTGAATTTCTCCCCTGTCATCAGCTGTTTATTGTCATGCTACATTATGAATATATGAAAGATTTAAAAGGTTTCAGCATTCATTAAATTCTTAATTGGAATCACAGATACTGAGATCTGAGACTACTTCAAGTCATTTTCACTGATAAGCAAGCTTATCATAACATCCTCAAAGAAGCTATTCAATAAATATGTATAAGGAGCAGAAAATCAGTTCTCTCCTCTCCATAAAAGTTTTGGGTAGTTTCTTTACTGATAAATGTCCCTATCCAGCATATACAATAATTCATACACAAAAAAAACTGTACAGAAATTCTCTTGACAGAGAAGGAAATGGAGGTGCATGTTCTAGACTGAGAGCTTACAAAACACAGCAGACAAAGGGATCCAGATATGCAGACTCCACTGGATCTGGGACTCTGCTCAACAGTCTCCTCTACATTTTTCAAACAAACATGGACATATATCCCCCACATATAATCTATATTAATATCCAGTATTCTTAATCAAGCTTGGACAAGATTTGGGAATTTAAATACATGAATACCATTACAGTACAAAAAATCAAAAGTGAAATTTAAAGCTATATTTCACGTATCACTAATATAATGACTAGAAGACTAAAGTCATTACTTTGTTGTCACATAGCACTGTAAGATCTCAAAAGCAGTATCTGCTAAGTGTCTCCCATCGGGGTGACTGCCAACTTATTTTGTTATTCTATCACTCATACACAAATTTTGTTTTTTTAACTCACCCACCTCTCCATAACATTTCCTTTTTCTAAGTACAGCACTAAGAATCAAAAAGCAGGATTGAGAAAAAGAAATAAAGAAGGTAAGGCATCCAGCACTGTTTCACAATCACCCTTTTGAGCAGCTGCCTGGATCCAAGAGTCCATGTTCAGAAGTCGGAGAGTGAATGGGATTTGTGCAGGCAAGGCAGACCAAATGGTAAGCACATTGTCAGGGTATGAGGCAAATTCATACCAATGAGTTAAAGAACTAAATGCTGCAGGTAAAAGAAATGGCAAATTCTGAGTTTCTAGATCTAGATAGCAACCTACAGGCAAACTGGTGTCATTTATTAGTTGAAAAAACAGGCTCCTCTACAAGGAATCATCTTATCTTCTATGTAATTTTCAAGCTGTCAAATCTAAGCTTATGATTTTATTGCCCTTAAAGTTGAAAATATCCTCAGGGGAAACAGTCTGAAAGCAAATTGAATTGCAGGCATTTTAATATTAATCTGCTTTACTCATTATAGCTCCCCCATTCCAATGACTCGGTTGTTTCAGAGCAATTCTGCCATTAAGTCTCAGGAAGAATGACAGGGAGCTTGACACAGATAGGTCTGAATCCCACTGCCTGTCTGACCATAAAAACCTTGGGGACACAACCCAGTCTACCCAAATCCTGCCAGTCTTCACTTCCTATATACTTTAGAGAACTTAATTGTGGAATAGTAAGTCCAATTAAATCAGTTTAAATAATTTAATGTACATCTTCAGGGACACATTGTTTCCTCCATGCAATAGGAAGCTTTCACTCACCCTTTATAACTAGAAATTTCCATATATTTAAAAAGAGAAAAAGAAAACAGCATATAAAAGAAAATAAGAACTCTTTCCTGTTGGCTGAATATATCAGAAATTTCAGTTCTGCACCTGAATTATTATCAATTATTATTATTACATGTACAGAAGTTGCTTCTTAGTAGATAAACCTTTTCATTTTTTCATAATAGGAGTTAAAGGGATATACAGATTTGCCGAAGAATCTCGTAGGTAGGCATTCAAAGGTATACAAAAAAGATTCACAGTCATCTGTATCTAGAAACTCACAAGTGGGCCAGAGGAAAGGACTGCTCTGGCCAGGCAAGTATTACTGCTTCTTTCTTTGATCCTGTTTACAGATAAAAGGGGAAGAGGGGAACCTATAAGCAGTTCCAAATTTAACATAACAGGGGATCCCAAATGAAGTAAATCACCTTTAAGAGGAGACTAATGTAGTGCAAGCCACAAGGCCAGAAAATGGGGACTGCTGCTTTCACATGCCAGGAAAGATGCACCTTTCGAAAACAGGCATTTGTATAATGTTTGCCCCTCATGAGCACTGCACAATGTTGTCATTAAATGAGACTTAGAACAACTTCTTTTTATTTTGTTCTCTGAAATCATCAGAGTTCAACCACAAAAAGAAAATCCAGTGAATTCTCAAAGGACAAAAGCACAGAAAATTGCTCACAAATACAATTGTTGTGCTGTACTGCTGCTTCCCAACATAAAGAGAGAGGAGTGGAACAGCAGTGTTTCTGAGGGATGCTCAAAAGAAGCCGTTGATTGTCTTCTTGTTAGTGTAATCTGGATAAAATGAACAGCCCATCTATTTCCTGTAAAGTGGAGATGGAGTGAGAAATAGTCTTAAAGAGGGATGGAGTTGCTGACAGTGAAGCTCCATTAATCTCTAAAGAAACAAGAATGTCTAAGTAAACTGTGGATAAATGTTGTTCCACAGTGAAACAAATAACTGAATTGTTTACCTGGTCCAGAAGGTGCCACGTGCTGCTTTTCCCTCTGGTTTCTCTCTCATCACAGCTCTCGGTTGTATCGCTTAGATATTGGTGAGGCAGCTCTAACACTCAGAACCAGATCAATTTAACTGTAGACCTATGGACCAGAAATTTTGATAGTGGTGCAACTGTTCCTTGTACTGATACACTCTACAAGGTTCTCTCCTGAATCTTAATCTCAGGAGCAATATGTAAGGGAGATGAAAAGCATGATTGTGTTCTTGGAGAAACAAGTAAAGACAAATACCAGGCCAAACCATCAGCTCTTGATAAGCATAAAATAAAGTCTCTGAGAAGGCAACTGTGTCTTAGGGTATGTGTGTTTGAGGGGTTGTGTCTGCAATTTGACCACAGAGCAACACATCTGTAATCTGTGGCAGCCAGACATGTTTCAGAACAACATCATGAGCAGAGCTGCACATTTCCCAGGCAAAAGTTGGCTCATGCCAATCTGTCTGCCAGTGTTACACTAGGTCTTCTTGCAAAAGATCACATGGACATGTTCTCACACATATGTTACACTTAAGTGATCTGATTATTTATTTTTATTTCACTAATAAGGAAAAAACAATATGCCACTAGGTTTAGAATCGGATGTAGGCTCAGAAGAGCTACTTTCAGTTTTTTATTCAATACAAACTTACATTGTGCTTTAAATGAAAACATTTAGATCTAAGTTTATAATGAGATATCCAAAATCCATCTTCATCTAACTCCAGACTCTCCCAGTAGAAGGAAGTAGAAGATACCCAACCTTCTGTTCAGGCAGTTCTTTCAGTGCCAAATGTTTGCTCAAGTTCTGCTTAACCAGGATGAACAAATAGCCTTCAAGCTCATATCAATTACCCTTTCAAATCCAGCAAGTAGGATTGCTTGCAAGACCCAGTCATACAGTAGTTCTCAGACAACAGTAATACTACCTACACTGACACCTTTTTATGACTCAGGTGCAAAATCTACCCTGTACTGTGAAAAGCTTTTTCTTTTACTCATAAAAATCAGATTTTAATATAGAAAGCTACTGTCATTTCCAAACTGTAACCTATTTCCTTGGTAAAAAAAATGATAATATTTATTTCAAATTTGGAAGATTTCACATAATCACAGAATATTAGGAGTTGGAAGGGACCTCGAAAGATCATCTAGTCCAACCACCTCCCAGAGCATGATGACCTAGACTAGGTTGCACAGGAACGTGTCCA
>NW_010173708.1:0-1987 GCF_000695765.1 Mesitornis unicolor | reverse complement strand
AGCGCTGCACCGGGTTGTTGTGCATTAATTCTGTCAGTGTGATTGTTTTGGGGATACACTGATACACTCTGTACGTGCTAATTAACACAAAAAGGACTATTTTCCATCTTTCCTTGGGATTCTTGAGACTCTGAGCACAACTGAACAGACAGATCAGTTTCTCGTCCCACTCTGCATCAAAACCTGATACTTCCCAGGGAATGGGGCACTCCCTCCAGCAGACCAAATTCACCAAATCCCTCATGAGCCAAGTTTGACAGGGAGAAAGGTGAGCGTTACTTGCATTTTATAGCAGCGACGCAGTTTTACTGACCCAGCTGATTTGGAAAGAAACTGAACTCAAACTTACAGACATCTACACCAGAAAAAAATCATATGGCATTTTCTGTTACGTCAGGGGTTTAATACAAGCCAAAGGGAAACGTGCTGACTGTCTCTGAGGCACAAAATCTCTGCAAATGGCAAATTAACTTCAAAAAACTCACTCAAAATCCAATGAGGAAAAGCAGCGATCGCCTTAATTCAAACAGCAGAACTACCGGAGTGCAGCGTGCACTTACATGCTCACATAATCACCTTTCCTTGCAAACTTCAGAGCAGAAAATACTGTAAAAAAATACACTGAGGTCATCAGAAACCGGTGAAACTCCTATGAAGGGACGCAGGAACTGGACAGAGCTCCTCACTGCAGTACAGCCTCTTCAAACAGAGGCCGGAGAAGGGGTCCAGGAGAAGAAATTCCTTCACCCAGCTGGAATTATCTAAAGAAATTATGGCAACAACCACCAAGAGTTTGAGGTTTGCTGAGGGATGGGTAAGCATCAGTTGTAATATCTTGAGTTAACTCTTTTCCAGTGTGATTTGGACAAGCTGCCATCTCGCAAGCAGTACTGGAAGCAATGTCCAGATAAACCATCTGCTGTATTTCAGTACTCGTCCCCACAGCATCCTGCTCATGCTTTTATTGAACTGGTACGCAAAGCAACCCTGGCCCTGGGCCCTAAGCCCCACCCTGCCCCATGGTACGGGAGGAGACGGGGGGTGAATACGTTTCTAGCACCCAAAACCCAGCCTGGACTTGAGAAATCATCTTTGATTCAGTGACAAGCTTCATTTCCACCATTCCCACTCGAAAGTCCTCTCTTGGTGTCTGGGACACAAAGAAAAGTAAATCCAAGTGGCAGGATTAGAAAATGAAAACGTTTGCTGTGCCAGAAGTGTTTTCACAGAATCCCAGACCGTTAGGGATTGGAAGGGACCTCCAAAGCTCATCCAGTCCAATCCCCCTGCCGGAGCAGGAACACCCAGATGAGGTTACACAGGAAGGCGTCCAGGCGGGTTTTGAATGTCTGCAGAGAAGGAGACTCCACAACCTCTCTGGGCAGCCTGGGCCAGGGCTCTGTCACCCTCACTGAGAAGAAGTTTCTTCTCCAATTGAAGTGGAACCTCCTGTGTTCCAGTTTGTGTCCGTTACCCCTTGTCCTATCATTGTTTGTCACCGAGAAGAGCCTGGCTCCGTCCTCGTGACACTCACCCTTTAAATATTTATAACCATGAATGAGGTCTCCCCTCAGTCTCCTCTTCTGCAAACTAAAGAGCCCCAGCTCCCTCAGCTGCTCCTCAGAAGGGAGATGCTCCACTCCCTTGATCATCTTTGTAGCCCTACGCTGGACTCTCTCCAGCAGTTCCTGTCCTTCTTGACCTGAGGGCCCAGAACTGGGCACAATATTCCAGATGCGGTCTCACCAGGGCAGAGCAGAGGGGGAGGAGAACCTCTCTGCCCTACAACCACCCCCTCCTGATACACCCCGGGATGCCACGTTTTGCAGACATTTACCAAGTCAACAATCGCCTACAACACAGAAAATGGCAGTTGCCGAAATGCCTCTCCCAGCCCCGATTTATGGATAAATACGCATTTAAGAGTTCTGACAGTGGTGAAATACGCGCTCGGGAGCCCAGGGTTTCTCCCTGCACACGTCGGGGC
>NW_010173707.1:9425-24743 GCF_000695765.1 Mesitornis unicolor | reverse complement strand
ATCAAAGCCACCAGTATAGAAACTTTTTAACTATGACACAGAAAGCCCAACATTTACTTTTTAAGTTCTTAGGCTTTTAAAAATATCACTATTTACAATATTTGATGTTCAAAGAGTTTCTTACATTTTTTATCAATAATTCCCCTAGTAATTGCTCTGACTTTATATATATGTGTGCATATAGATGTGTGTTCATTTCCTGGATCTGTGAAGCAAGTATTTTTAGACTACTGTTACATGCAGATATATTGTTTCTCTGAGAATCCAGAGGTGGAATGACTGGGGCTTATCCACTAAGGTAATCTTACCTGCATGAAAGAGCAATATATTTTTCTTACATTTTCCATTAAAAAAAAAAAAAGTCAAACATGGATAATAAAGATATAGGGTTTCTGACAGATTGAAAAGAACAGAGAGACCAGTCCTTTCAGCTGCAGAGGTAAGTTGAACAAATTCATAGGAGATTTCAATTTGGATGTGCATTGTGAGTCATTTCTGCACTGAGAGAGATTTAATGCCAACATCAGTTGATTCATTACTGACACAATCTCAGAATTTCACCTGTTATCCCTTGGGGAGAGTGACTCAGCCTCTAAGTTTACTCCAGACTAATTTTTATTACATGAAAACAGTCATTGAGTAATTGTCAATACAATTAAAAAAAAACACCAACAAAAAAACCCAACAGTCATTAATCCATATGGTAAATTTTAGGCTAATTCATTGAAGATAAGCAAGCAGACGTTAATTAAAGATTCCTGACTACTATTCCTATCTCTGCCAGGAATTCTCACTCTAATAAAGAAATCACTTCTAAAGGGTTTTTTTTTCCATATTTCTAGCCTTTGCCTCCTCTCTTTTGTCACATTAAGCCTCATTGATCATAATTCTCACCAGTCCTCCCTTATATAAATCTATCTTCAGCTGCTGATTTCCACTCCATACTCCTCCAGTTTTACAAAAACACCTCCCCCAAATCACCTTGCATTTAAGAAGCTCTTCAGCTCCTGGAGAAGAGGTGATGATGTGTTAAGAATATGAGAGTCCTATTTTTGCCTCCAAGCTCAGCAGTCCCAGAGTAATTGCCAGAATTGTAGTGGCTTTCAAGTTGAGTTTACAAAATCAAGCTGGTTTCCAAGCAGCATTTACTGCTCCATAATTTCATCTAATCCCCACAGCTACTGACATAAACTAATTGCATGTACACATATGATCCCATTACAAATGGTGCAATCCAGATGGTGCCAATTGGGGACTGCAAACAGAGTTCCAGTGCTGTCAAATGCATGCTAGGCTTACCTGCTGCATTTACATCTCTATTCCTAATTCTTTATTATAGACAGCTCCTGTTCAACTGGTTGGGCAACACAATAAGGCCATGTAGTCGTAAGTCCCCATGGAAATCATTGTCCAAAATATGTCCCAAGAGACCCTGTCAACACACTGATTTCTGAAAAAAAAACCTTAGATTTTGCATTAAATCATTCTATCCTTACTATTATCACCATTATCACCACCACTATTTATTATTAATTCAACAGCACTTTAGAATTCCAGTGATGAACCTGAAATCCCAGGTAGAAAAAGTTCATACCTGAAAGAACATACAGTGTATATGGCTATATTTAAGTCTAAATAGAATATGCAAACTAACTATCCACATGGCTTGTGGATTTTTATATGTCTATCATCTCGTAAACTAAATATCTAATAACCTAAAACATACCTACACACCTTTATGCAGATACACACATACTGCATATGCAACTACTTTAGAAGAAATTCACTGAAGGATGCCTGATATTAAAACTGATCTTGACTACTCAACCTCTCAAGAAATCTCCAAAAGTAAACAAGTGAAACCAAAAGTGAATAAACCACTTCTTATATGCATTCGCTCTTTGCTTCTCTGTAGAAAATACATTTAGGAAACAGACCTTGACAATTTAGAAGTGAAAAAATTTCAGTGAAAAGAGGAACCCATTTCTATGCTGTGGTCCTTTAACTGAAACTGCCCGTTAGGCTTAAACCCTAGATTGCTGACTTGTGCATCCCAGATGATTTCAGTGTATATAGTATGAAAAAGGAAAATGAGACATCCTTCATAATACAGAGGTTCAAATACACTGTAAGTTAAAACAATACTTTAATTATACCCTTATAAAACTAGGAGATAGCTTGTCATAAGCCAGAATGTACACAAAGGACAGAAAGTGTATTTATATAAGGATATGTTGTATTAAATACAACTATTACAATTGGCTATACAAAAACCACTAGAAATACTAATATTGCAAAACAGCATTCCTCAGAATGGAAGAACTTGAGGAAGCCACTTAAAGCATACTGCTTTAGAAGAAAAGAGCTACAGTCTGCAATGAGTTTGATGATTAGATCTTTGTTTAGAGGCAAACGGATATGGGAAGTGCCAAGGAATGTTTCTTCTTCAAGAGAAGAAGAGTCAGTTCTAAACTTAATCTTCTGTAATTTAATAAAATACAGATAAATACAAATAGAAATATCTGTATTTGTACAGTCATACTGCAAAGGCTGCATTTAGATCCTAGACACATACCAAATATTAGTTAGCAATTTTGGGAAATTGTGTTCCCTGAGTGCCCCAGAGCACATTATCTCATGAAGTGTGCTATGTATTAATGATGTAAACATTTGGTTTGATTCTCTTCTTACTTTTTTATTCCACAGGTACTTGAGCTGCTACCCTGATCGACGTCAGCTCCACTTAGAGTAAAATCAAGTCTACATTTGTCAAGCACTCAAGTCAGTTTAGCATTCACTTTCTATCCAGATTCATGCAAGTAAAACTTACTTTTCAGAGCAAATTGAAAGTCAAATGCAAGGCTACTAGCCTGGCTGATGCAAATTCCATTCAGATTTCAACTGAATATTCGCCAGCTCATTTTTTGTTATGATATTTGTTCAGCTTTGGAAAACATTATACACAAAAAGAAGAGCTGATATGAATAGCCTGAATTTGTGGAGATGTAAAGTGCCATATCATTCAGAGGTATAAATCAGCTTGGTGGCTGTGCTGGAGCCAGTGATCACACACTGAGGGACAAAGGCACTCAGTCATTCTCACATAAATTCTGACTCTTTCCATGTTAATATAGCAGCACAGATGATTTTATGATTGTTATTATTGCTCTTCATATTATTAAACAATCATTTCAAAATTACTGTATTCAACTTGAATTGCTTCTCACAAAATCTCTAGCAGGAATCCTTTCTGAACATGCAAGAGGCACTTCAGTATTTCATGAAGTGTTAAATTGGCAAAACAACAACACGACTTCATTACTGCAGATTCTTTCCAGATGCAACCATAAATGTACTGTACTTTACTGAGTGCCCATGGTACAAAACAACTGAGTCGAATATTATTACCACTTTTTGATGAATAACGTTTCATATAATGGTCATTTATTTTTGCAGGGAAGAAACTAATTTTAAGAAGAGCATAGAAAGGAAGATTCCAGAATCTCTCTGATTTCTTTTCCTCTGTTTCTTTCTAGACTATCAAAATCAGGACAAGCTGTCACTGTGGCCTTTGTCTAGTTTTCAGCTCCACAGCTGAGCCTACACTCCACTACTCCACCACTGAACACAACACAGAAAGGGTGGGCCAGGAGCCCTTCTCAACACACTTGAGCCAAGATACTGACAGGTGACTGAAGGGGACTACAGCACACAGCAACATGAAAACCAGTTGTGGACTTCCATGTAGCAATTTCTAAATGGACTGACATTTCTAAATTGATAAAACCAAAGGAATAGAGCTCTTTGAAATTTAAACCAAGGAATACACATGAAACCATGTGTAAAACAATGAAAGTGATTGTACGTTTCACAGTTGACTTCAAGAGACACTACTAAAGACTCTTAACTTTCTTTTTTCTCCTTACTATGCCAGGTTCTAATTCTGTTTTTTAATCTATCTTATTTACAGATGGGTTTTAGAATTCTAAAAAGTGGGTATACACCTATTTTCATACATCAGTCCAGTTCAGTCTCATGCCACTATAAATCAAGAATCATTCCAATGGTGTAAAACAAACATAAACAGCACATAAATATTTAAAATGTAATCAGTTCTATCTGTCCACTGTTCTTTGCTTAAAGGGAAATCACACCTAAATTTTCAAATCCATTTACAGGTGAAGTCAATATAATTTTGTCCCCACGTAGTTTGAATAGGTTTTACCCCAGAGCAGAATCGTTTCATTAGTCCATACTATTCCATTCACTGGACTTCATCTAAGCTTCCACTGTTATGCTAATCTTTTCAGCCACTCCATCTGAACTGTTGTTTAAACTAATAAATTAGATCGATTTCTCCCCTTGAATACATCTGCATTTTGATCACCTTTTTTTCTCGTTAGAAACGATTTATATTTTTAATAAACACTCCAAATGCCTGAAAGAGGTAGTGCCTTCTTCTTGGAATTTTAGATGTCTAAATAAATATGGAAATAATGATAGAGCAAACAAACAGCAACACATTCATTTCCTTCTGCTTTAGAAAGGCTGTGATATCTTCAAGAGAGCATCCCATATGACATTATGCTCCCTGGTCCCCAGAGTTTTTTTGAACAATCAAATTCCTTTGTAAAATGCTAATACCACAGTCTTCTCAGTTCACTTACATGGCAGGAAGCACATCTTAATTCTGCATGCAGTGAACTCCCCATGTTCCACAGACACACAAATCTCTCTTTTGTTAAATCTCTGCTTGTGTGTTTCACAGCTCAAAGTTGAAATTTCCTTATATCCCAATCAAGAAACTCATTGCAATAAAATTATATTTGTCCTAATTAAAAAATAAACACGACTAACAATGTGATAAGATTAACTTGATGGCAAAAAAGGCTTTTATAAATTTCTTTTTACTTTAGTTTTTTTCTTGAAATTAAAAAATAAGAGAAGTTTTTATAATTCTTTATTGTGAGTTAGGGGGTAACTTTCTTAGAAATGAAAATAAGCTCTGTGCTACCATCTTGAACTACCACAGTGTAACTGCTACTGTTTTTCTCTCCCACTAACAACACTCACATAATTTTGAAATGGCCATAACAGTACTAAAAAAAGTTGTGATATTGTTAGACACTCTGGTAAGTCTTTCATCCCAAAGAAAGATGAAAACTTTATTGCTCTTGACAAAGGTGATAGATCCAGAGTATCATTCTACTTCTGTAACATCTTCAGGATAACTTCTGACACCATAACCCTGTGGAGGAGCCTGCATATTCAAACTCTCTGACATTAAGTAGGGCAAGAAGAGCAGAAACAAACTCCACAGTAGTAATGACTTTCCAAAAGTAACCACAGAGTCACATCTCTGTTTTTTTGTGCACCCCACCAAAATTCTTCCCATATTCAGGACAAATGAATCTGTCATCATGTTAGTGGAAAAGGTTAACTTATATGTGTCTATACATTTCCATAAGGCATGGTTCAGAGGGTACAGTTAAACTCTCCAAGACTCAAAAGCCCTCACACTCCTTTGAAAATACGGCTGGTAGCCAAGTCCTATCTGGCTATCTGGAGAACATAGTGATGTGAAGAGAATATTCCTTATATAAACAAACTATCATGTTAGGAAGAAAAACAAACATGTTCATTTAAAGACTTACTTTTCAGCAATTTCTTACATTTAATATTAATTCTTCAGAACATGAATAGATGAGTCTAAAAAAAGGATAACTATATTTTTGTTCCATTTTGAGTGGATGTTTGTACTTATCTCTGCGTTCATTAAGTATCCACAGAAAAAACTATATACTTACATAACAAGGTAGAATGGTCTAGCAACCCGAACATTTGATTTAAAACTACTGCCTCCAGTAGATCAACCACCTCATTTAAGGATTCTAGTGTCAAATTTTATGCCATTTTCACTGGAGAAGTTTCTTAACCCATCTGCCTACATTTCTGTAACAACACTAATGTCAAACTACTTCTTTACTTCTGAAGTCTAGGAAAGAGTAATGGGTTACCATTTTGAAAAGACTAAGGAGAAAACTATTCCAGTCATTAAACTGTGCTTTCAGAGATAATCAGACTCTAGTGGGAATGACAGCAAAATTACCTTTTTTTTTTTCCCTATGTACTTTTGTTAAGTCGGGTTTCTGCTGTTCTGCTGGGTTTTTTTCCATGTAAAATTATCTCTCTTATGCAGAGTTCAGCACAACTGGGCAGATTACCAAATAAAGGTCCACCAAATATTCACCATCAGAGAGAAAAAACACCTCTGTGATGCTACATTTTTGCTAGACGTAAGGAAAAATAGCATATTCTTCAGACCTATATACCAAAGCAATACCTGTCAGTGAGTAAATTCATGCCTATACCTTGAGAGCACATATTTCACTGACACTGTTTCTGGAATTAACACACTTCTGCAATATTAGCTATTGTATATTACACTCACGAACAACATTTCCATTCTGTCATCTTAAGTATATATAAGCACAGCATGTTGTTCCTTTTGAAGATTTTAATCCTTTTACTTTGTAGATCAAGGACAAAATAATCTTTTTGTGATGTGCATTTTCCTATGCAAAGGAAGGGGATAAAACTAAGGGAAAAGTTTGGAGACTCAATGTATACAATACCAGCTTGGAAACAGCTCACAAAAGGCAAAAGTGCTTATGTTTGGGAACACTTGCAAAGCCCCTCTGCACATGATGTTCAATGAAGATGTATTACAATGCTGAAGCACTAGTATATTGCACATTACTCCTACAATTGACAGGAAAGGCGGAAGGGGAGAAAAGTGTTTTGTCTAATATTTCTTCCTTTCCTCCCACTGGTAGATGCCCAGGTGTGCCCAAGTAAAGACAGCCTTGCATTCTCTCACACCTATCAAATATGTAAGACACCTAAAAACATGCTTTATAGGTGTAATTTATATTATCAAAAGTTATTATATTGCCTTAGACTTACAGACATGCAAACTGACTACAGTCGACAGTTAAATAATTCTGTTTCAACAAACAGTAACATTCCTTACATATTCTTCAGTTTTCTACAATGTTATACTTAAAGGAGACCATAAAGTCATCCAGTCTTTTCAATCAAGTACGACCTTTTGACAAGATCTGGCCTACTTGGAACCCATTCCCCAGTCTTATATTCTCAACAAGTACTCTCCTTACACAGATGAACTGCTTGCAGACACCCAGAGTGCATTAAGAGTCTTTTGTAAGTAATTCTGCAATGGTTACAGAGATCCAGGTTATAGAATGACCTTATTTTGCATACCAGTGAAAGTTATCAAATTCATATCTCAAGTTTTATAGTAGCCATATCTTACTATTGTACAGTTATTGAAATGTTTGAAATTCCTTTATGTTATTTCAGATTACTCTTTAAATAAGCTGACAAGCAAGACTGCTATCTAAACCACTGTAAAAAGACTGACAACTAACACAATCTGAAGTCAGATAAAAGGGGATTTTTGATGGGCCTGAAACTTATAAGCAAGGCAAAGAATAAATCTGTTTCTTGTAAGTTACCTTCTTAAAGGAAAAATATCTGGAGTGTATTTCATCTATGGCCTGTCAAAATAATGTCTCGGTGATATGAATTCAGAACATAAAAGTCTATTAGCAATCAACAAGAGACAAGAGAAACACCAATCTTTTCTAGTATAGTTTTCTTATTAGACGTATTTGTTTTACTTCATGAGATTGTTCTAAATCCATAAAATTTACAATTATGGCTGCATTGTTAATTCCTGTTATGAAACTATTCAAAGAATTTCTCTTTTCTGCTTAGTAAAGGAACTTCACAGTCAAGAAATGTAAGCTAAGGATGGTAGGCAGTCCTCTGATTACATTGATACTCTGACACAAAATCCTGTTTGAAAAGCAAATGAATAGCTCAGTTCCTATCATAACAACCAGAAATTATAGGAATTGCAGACGTTACATATTGTAACTACAAATTGGGAAAAGTAAACAATAGATACATGATAGCATGATTAAACTATTACAGAAGTAACCCAATTTACTTTTAATTCCATCTTCACATATCTGATTATGGACTTAGTTTCCAAAAACAAAGCTTTTTTTTCCTCAACTCTTTTCTCCTTTCCTACATATTAGCATACAAAAACAGCGCTGGGAAGAATACTTACTTGCAATTGTTGGTTTACAAATTATGTTTCTCCTGCTCGTATGAACACAAGCAAAAATAAAATAGCTACTCAGATGCACGTTTCCTAAGAAAATATACCTTGTCATACCTTCAAGATACCTGTCTCGAAGGGATAAAATTACAGGTAATGGTTAAGTTTCTCTAAAGGTTCTGGGAAAGAGGTAGCAGAAAAATACAATTTTCACTCAGTAAGACTTGCGAAGAAACATTCTTCGTTGCTTATTCAGGTGAAATCACATTGATTTTAATGAAATTCAGGATCAGAAGAATCCTAGAATTATCAAATTCGTGAGCTTTCCTTTATTTTCACAACGAAATTAATCAGAAATTATTTTCACGGTGAAACTAATCAGAGCAATGATTTTCATGCATTCAAGCAGACTTTTACTTCTTACAAAACTGTGAAAATTACGCCTCCCTGTCTAATGACCAAAAGTAGTAATTTTCATTAAGTAAATGATGTTTCAGACTCATTCAAATAGGGAATTACATCTGAGTTGGAAGTCCACTAAGAAAATTTTGAACAAACTTACTTTGTTTTCTTATATCAATGAATGTGTTTTCCCAGTGAGATTATAGCAAATTAGAAAGCAAATAGGTCCCAAGTAATAATCGCCGTGATTATTTTAAGCACATCTCCTGATTGGTAATGGCAAACAGGAAAGGCATGGAGTTATCCTGGGGAGATCACTGCATAAACAATGCAATCCATTGTCAGGAAGTCAGCATTCATTCATATTTATCTTCACAAAAAATACATTAAAAATTAATTGATGGCCTTTTTATGTCCATAAAGCATCTAAATTGAAAAGCATAACTACAAATAATAAGAACAAATAAAACAATGATGGTTGTTCAGACTTGAGTGTAAACTCCAAAACATAGTTCATATGAAAAAGAAGATGCCAGATACTTGAGTTTGTGTAAAGCTGGATTCACAAAAGCCAAGTAACATTTCTCTCAGTTTGTCCTAATGGGATCCACATCTAAAATACTGTGCAAAATCTTCCTGGATGTTGTTTGAGATTAGCATGTGACACTTAGTTTTAAGAAAATCTTAACAGAAAGAGAGGTTTGTTCTGTTCATCACTTACTAATCTATTCTCAGGCTACTAATATCTATATCGATTTTGGCTGACACAGAGTGTTACAAACCATCCTGCTTTAAATCAGCTGGTTTTCTGCATCTGTCTACACCACTAGGTTTTTATGAACTTCTACTGGAATCTCTCCTTGTAAGTTATTAAGATTTCAATTTCTCACATAAACTAAATAGTTTCATTAAGCTGATAATACAATGCTGTGTTACATTGCTGAACAGTGAGTCAGTACTGATACTAACAAATAACAGTTCAACTGTTGTAGCAAATAAACCAAAGTTTTACCTGTTACATCCCCAAATCCTTTTAAAGTATGTGGGATTTCACCCGTATAACAAAGAAGGTGATACACTCAAAAACAGGTAACTAAGCATTTAAGACCATGACCATGTGGTTAAATGCTATTACTATATTATGAAAGCAAAAAAGACTTTTTACCTTAGCTTTGGATTAAATATATTCAATAGATTTCAGGAGCATACAGATGCTTAAAGTAAACAGTCCTCTTTTTTTGGACCATAGTTAGGAGCGACTGGTTTGGTAAATGCCTTTCCAGGAAGGCCAGTTATGATTTGGCCTCTTACTTAACACACGAGTTAAGTCAAACAATTGCTTGTGCAGCTTTGGAAGCTGCATGTGTTGCTTTTGGTCTACTAACCAAACTGCAAATATTTACTCACATTGTTGCTTTCTTGTAGCTGCCTTTTTTAGTGAGAATATTTCATTTGTAGAAATAACTCGAGTTTTGCTTCACCTAGGGAAAAAACGCTTGTCTGCACTTTAAGCAGGAGAGATGAAGCAGACGTCATCAAAGTCAAAAGGGTCTGAAAAAACTGTAAATAGAAATGTATGGTTTGGTTTTTTTTAAATTGTGGTGAATATCAAACCAAAAATACAATTTCCAATCAGTTCTGTCAAGTGTAGGTACCACAAAGAAAATATATTACAAGAGAAAGTACCAAGCTGTATCAGATAAACGTTTAATAAGACATCAGTAATTAAATGTATTGATTTGGTAATACTCTCAAAACATGAAATTCTCTTGAAAACAAAGATGTTTGTAATTTAACAAGACATCCTAGCCAGTTCATTAGATTCTGGAAAATTGTACTGAACATCCTGTTTCTGCATATATTTCTACAAGACGCTTTTAGACGATGCATAGTAATGAATCCATCTTTCTAAAGATAAAGACAGTGTTGAATCTTGATACTTTTCACCTGAATGTCTATAGCCATACCTGTTTTTTATTGTCCACAGTTTTAAAACACTGTTTTAGTATAGAGGTATAGGGCCTAACAGATTTTCTAACAGGCTTTCCCTGTACTCTTTTGCAGGGGTAACAATTAAATTCATTTTACAACAGACAGTCACATTTGGAAGGGACCGTAAAGATCACCAACCCCACTGTCACAGGGAGGGACACCTTCCAGTACACCAGGTTGCTCAAAGCGCCATCCAGGTTGACCTTGAACACTTCCAAGGAGGGGGCATCCACAACTTCTCTGGGCAACCTGTGCCAGTGTCTCACCACCCTCATCATAAAAATCTTCTGCAATCTAAATTTACCTTCTTTCACTTTAAAACTGTTGCCCCTTGTCCTGTCACTACAGGCCTTGGCAAAAAGCCTTTCTCTGTCTCTTATAAGCCCCCTTTATATATTGAATTATAAGACTATGACAAATCAGTTGAACATTTTCTGAGACATAGAAATGAATGAACGAGGCAACAGGAAAAAGTATGTATGAAGGGAAACTTTTAAGATATTCTAATGGTTCTAATTTTAAAAGCTGCCATGAAATCTTGATGGATTATGGAAGTGTGTCTAGTTAGATAAATTATAGGCATGACACTTTGGAGATCAAGAAGGTACTTTAATTTATTAAATAGTAACTAAGTATAAGTACTATGGCTCAACATTGGAACGTGTTAATAAGTTCAGCTAACCAGTCAGAGGCTGTGAAGATATATTAAACAGTTGGAGTTCCATTTTGCAGGTTATTTGCAAAGATTTAGCATTTCTTTTAAGGACATTATCTGTATGCCTAATTTCATGGGCCTATGGTGGCAAAACATACAGCAGAGATACAAAGAGATCAGCAACAAGGGGTTCTGTACTGATGTATATGTAGATATTCTACAGGGAAGACGCCGAATGATCCTGTAATGCATTTCGTATTGCACGCAGCATTTAACATTGATGTTCAAATCCCATTTTGCCAGTATTAAATGTTACATATTTTGTCAGAATAAAGAAAAATTAAATTTATTCCATCCTTAACTCAATTTATTCCATCCTTAACTCAATTTATTGTATCCTTAACTCAATTTCTTCATTCTTAGTGTCGGAGTTTAAAAGGAATTGTTTGGCTCTTCCGTGCAACTATAAATGAAGCAATTTTTTAATTTAAAGTATATTACTTGGGTTTACATTTTACCACAGATCTCAAAACAACAATGTGTGTCAGAAGGGAAGGCAGTTTTCTGGTATGTGAATCTTTTAACCACAAACTGAATTAACCAAGTTGCTGGAGTCTCCGTTTCACCTCTCTGGTGACAATAGTGCTGATTAAATTTCCCTGACCCTCACACCACCTTGCATAAAGCTGATACAGACACTGGCAAAACGTACCAGGTTCTTCCTGAAGTGTGAAGGACACATATGGTTCATTGCACAGCATTAGGTAGCAATACTGTTTACCATCATGCCTTCACCAGCAGCGTAGGAAAGCGCCTCAGTAGGATGCATTCTAACACGTAACACAAAATGCCTGCCTTTGCTACAAGAAAGCAGAGAGCTGAACAATTATGTCTACAGAACATGAACTACACTGCAACCTAAAACCTGGAAAAAAAGCTAATTTCTAATTGTGAAACCCAAGTCACAACGTCTCAGGATTTTAAAACCGGATCTGAGAAGCTATCTGAGCTAGTTAGATACCTACTAAATTAAGGCACCTTGGATTACTATGCTTTTCTGTAAACAACTATTTAGAGACTATCTATCTTACTTCAATACTTCTACTTTGGCTGTGACAAACAGATACTGTAGTCTACACATGCCGAATCAAGCAATTTCTTTTATTTCTGTACAAATTAAAAGCTGAAAATGGAGCGAGATTTAATCTGCTTTATAACCTCTTTAATAGTGCAATATTTGATTAAGATATCTGTTCAAAGCTCATAATAGGAATTTAACAAATCAAAAATACAGCGTAAGACTCTCACTGCAACATGTTATTCAGATGAATGCTTTCATCATACCACAGGCATTTTAGTGAGACAGTGCCACTCCGGGAAATATGGGGCTGTATCCTTTAAAAACCAGAATGTTTACTGGCAGCCATACATTTATTTGATTGTCAGCAATGATTCTCACACAGCAGTTAACCCTGACAGGAAATGCATATGATGTGCTAATACATAAAAAGCCTTTGCAATCCATGATCTGGCTGCACCGTCTTTGTAACAGCCCAAGGGAGCCACAGACATTTTTTCCACATACCCTATTGAAGACTGAGAAGGTGGTGGTTTCTGCCCCCACTTTCATTCCACAAAACCAGAACTGGATCGTTGTGCTTCCCACAAAAGCAGTGGGATAACAGTGAGAACTGTCCCCCTGTCTGCCAGAGCTCAGGAAGGAATTGTGTCTCAGCAGCTCAGTGCTCTTGGTGAGAAGCCTGGCACAAAGACAAAGCACTGGGATTATTCTGGCAAAATCACTGAAGCAGTGTGAGATTTAGTTCTCCAAAATCATAGAGAATGTCAGATTGCAGACAGCTGTACTTGCTTGAAAGCACCTCCAGGATTATTTTATCCAAGTTACAGCTATATACCTGTACTAAAAGCCTAGAAGAATATTTCTTTTTGCCTTTTGATGTCTCCACAGAAGAGACTTAAAACTGCAATTATCCTCACCCATATAAAACCAAGTTAGAATCCAAAAATCTGTTTTTTAACCTATACAATTAACAGTAATTATATGTAATTACATATTGTATACTTGCCATGTGAAAAGGAACTGTTCGTAGGCAGCCAATAACAAGTTATAATATTGCAACAGCAACCCACAAATTAATATTTTTCCACATGCATTCAGTGAGTATCTCTTGCATTTAAGATTTCTCCTTCTATGCCCTTGTCACAGCAACTCTTTGTAAATGTCTGACATCCGTGCAGAGTTGAATCATCCAAAATCCTGGACGCATTTTGTTACATCTTGTCTCACAGATCGGGTGGTGGTATTTCCACTTACAGATTAGATCAGACTATTTCAGAAATATTTACAGGGAGGGTTGTGTAAAACTTCTAGTTCTGTCTTCTGAATGAAGCATACTTTGCGTGAAGTAGCATTTCAAGGAAAATCAGAACTACAAATTGTGGATTTTGTTTCATCCTGTAATTCTGCGAACAGAGCGTCAGATATCTTCTGTTTAATTTAAGCTGCCTTTCTCTTAGAAGTTTGGTGAAGACTGTGGTAACCATAATTCAGTGCTCTGTTCAGTCACACAGACAAAACTGTCACCATATCTAAACAATAAATACAGCCAAGCCCACTCTCTGCAGGTGAAATAAGCAAATCTCCCTAGAAATACTTACTGCTGGGCAATAAATAATTTCTACTTGGAAAATTAAGAAGCCTGGAAATAGAAGGATTTGAAATGAGTATATACAAATACATATGCCTGAAAAAAAAGCTAAGTTCTAATTTTTTATGGCTTGTATTTGCATACGCTTATTGCTTATAAAGTATTTATGTAAAAATGTTTTTCTGATTTCTAAGAAGAATGCAGTAACAGGCATCAAAGTCAACCCACAAAACCAACTACTGTATAGAATCTAACAGAGTACACAAGCGCACCATGCTGAGGACCAATACAGATACGTTCAATGTATTTATCAAACTTTGTCACTGCTCAGAACTAAATTAATCCGTATAATTTCAGCATAGTAGGAGTTTAGTATTACATAGCTTATGTTCCTTTAGCAGTTTTCAGGTTAGCAAGGTCTGATGTATTCTTAATAGTCAATTTAAAATTACCCTACAGGAATCTCTTTAGCCCATGCTCTGAATCCAGCACTGATACAACTAGGGTCCAGAGATTCTTATTCGGTGGTCTTTATTGACATATTTGTTGTCCTTTTCACTCTTGCAAAAAGAGTTGTTTTCAGATTTTCTTCACAGAATCCATTTCCTATTACTATTTCCTATTACTGCCGGAAATACCCACTCCATATTGAGTTCATTTTTGTTACTACAAAGCAAAGAAAGTAACAGTTCCAGAGATGAGCAAAAGGGAAAGCACAAGAAATAACCCCTCTTTGCATCTCTATGTAGTGGTTACACATTTAATTTCCAGTTACATTTAACTTAACTCCATTACCTAGTCTCTGCTATTCAAGGAAATAGAGAATGGTATGAATTTGGATTCAGAGCGAATTATAGCAGGAATTCAACAATTAATAACCTAGAGAAACAGATGGTATTTCCAGAAAGAAGAGTGCTATTGAGATTTTCAGAAACATTTTTAAGGTTGCATATGTGCCATTGATTTCAAAGAGAGCTAGGAAAATACACAAAGTCAGGCACTGCCCTAAACACTGATCTGAATTAATTGGCTGTATGCTGACTGAGGAATGAGTTTTTTTGCTTGCGATTGCCCTTAATTTCTATACAAAGAAGAAATTTTATTTCAGGATGGCTCCAGTTCAAATTCAGTATTGCAGTAAAAACTAAAAAAGGATGTCAAATCCTATTTGCAGGACACTGCAAGCTAAGACAGAGGGTCAAGTCTCTTTCAAAAGTAAATGCACAGCAAAAACTCTTCTATTTTAATTTCACATAGTATTCAGGAAGGCCAGATTCTGACCTGGATTGTAAAAGACCTTTTGTGTATGAGATAGGAACAATTTCTATCCACTCTCTTCCTGAAAATAGGCAAAGATAGAGCAGTAAATGACACAGAATGGCTGATATATTTGATATGCCTTAGTCAGTTAGGCTAGGCCATCTCCCAAAGGTGACAGCTGCACCCCT
>NW_010173707.1:0-9394 GCF_000695765.1 Mesitornis unicolor | reverse complement strand
CAGCAGGAAGACAAGACAGAAACTTTGACAGCACACACTTGAATGAGATCTCCCAGCAAACACTAGCTCAGTCAAAAAGGAAGTATTCACTTGAATACAAGTCTAGATACAGCATCTGCTAGTTTTACAAGTAAGATCCTTCCATGCAATTATCCAACATATAAAAAAATGAGAAATTGCTTTCAGAAGCAATTTCGTTTCTGCTTTGTCCAAAGTATCCCAGATTGTCCTGATATGAATGACAGCCAGAAAGATCTAGGCATCTTTTTCCTCTTTTTTAAGCAGTCACTACAAAACTGTGGCTTCAAGATCTAAATGTGGAATGCATTTTCACTATTGCAGTTGACCTCAGGGAAATACAGCCGATAGGCTCGGCTTACTTTTCAGTAAAGAATGAACATATACATTGGACATGTAGCTTATGAGCTACGTTTTGGATTTGGGTCATAATTTTATTAATCCTGAGAGATTTAGAACAATTTTCTCTGAAGTTCTGAAAGTAGATCAGCCATTGTACAATTGCACAATGTACATTGTAAAATTACATGCAATTGGACAGCTAGTAAAGCACATTCCCTAAACTCATCTACAGCACATATCTTATGAAAATCAAACTCCTTTTCAATATAAATCCGTAAAAGCACGTAAAATATTTCAGTGTCACTGTTTTCAAATGATGATGTCATTTTCTTGCATGCTTTTCTTCTAATTGGTCAATTATCAATGTCAATTAAAGTATTTGACTTACATTTCTACATACGTAATGTATCTATTTCAAATGGTTCTTCTACAAAGACAGGAAAGTAGATTATACAAATACTGCCCATCGATCAACTGGAAATATTAAATAAGATTGGTTTTTAATTTAATGTGTCTCATGTACTGTCTAAAGAAACTGAGCCCATCAGGTTTCATTTAAATCCATATAATTTTTCCATTGTAACTTTTCATAGAAGAGTAGTCAAAGACAGAAAGATTTAGACAAATGGTGTCACAATTATAATTCTTTTCATTTTAATAAAATTGTGTGTGTTCAGAATTTTAATTACACACCATAGAGGTTTTAGGCTTTTACAGGATGAACATTCTCCTGATTGGTCAGAATTTTCTATCTTTCATACATTCTATCAGGAGGCCAATAGCTACAGATTTTCTAACTCCTAACAACCCAGAGAGCAACATCACATGGTCTTTGTTTCCACCAAAGAAGCACATTCAGGTCAACATCTATGACTTTCTAAAAATCCATCATAAACACGCAGGCAGTTTAGATAGGAAAGACAGATATAAAAACATCTTGCAGAGAGGGTGTAGAAATAAATCTCTGCTTCCATAAGACAGTAAAGTTCAGCTGACAAACAGAGGTAACAGAAGTTAACTCTACTGCAGCACTAATGGTCTATACAGCGTGGGGATCACAGATGGAAATGTTCCAGATACATAAACTCCCCCCAAAGCTTGAATCACTACAAAATGTATGTAGATGGCCCCTAGAAATGTGAAATAGAAATACTTCTTTACTAAACAATGCATATGTGACATAAAATTCATTTTATGCATTACCATTAGACAACAAAATATTTTTCAGGGCTATAAAAGATGCTGGAAAACTGTAACACATCAGGTTTGCTAGGAACAATGTTGGCACAATATTTCTCTAACACAGTCCTTTGTCTCTCACAAGGGATAGCAGAGGACTGTGTAACACTTTTATTCCTGACAGTTTTTCTCGCAGGTGCATATAGTCAATCTATTTGCCATTTCCTCTATTGCACTCCCAAAAGAATACACCTTTATTGGATCTAAAAGCAAGTGACATATTTCCCCCAACTGAACAGTCTCAGACACTTTGTCTATAAATAAGTTATTTTAGAAATGTTTCTGTATGTGATAAACTGGAAAAGGCTATCTAATCTGTGGCAAGCTAAGAACTATAGTCTCCAGGAGTTTTCCTTCAGGAAACATCGGGGACCTGTATATTTTCATATCAAATAAAAAGTTGTATGTTTGCTGCTATACAGGCAGGAGTAAGATGAATGAAGGCATACAAAAGTTACAGCAGAGGTGAGACATTTCCAGAAATAATCCAAAAGAATAAACACCAATGAAAATGAAAATGGCTTCCTGCCCACTGCTAGAAAACATACGGATTTTCTAACCAATTCCATATATGATCGAAAATTACGTAATTTCAAACAATAGATACCATGTTCCCTGAATACACTTCCCGAATACACTGAATACAACAGATATAGATTGCAAATCCCAAGATAATGCAAACGTTTTCTGCAAATAAATTTGTATTTCAAACCTTGGTAAAACTCAACACAGGAAAAGCTATTCCAGTTTGCTGCTAGTGTATCGTCGGCTTTTTGAAAGTAATGACAAAATTACAGCACCAGACCCTCAGCTGGTGTAAGCTAAGGACTATACTGTACAGTCATAACATGTTACACTGCAATGAAAAACACACAAAGACATCGCCAGCTGGAAATAAAAGCACTATTCTGACTCTATTTAAGTAAAAAATAGAGCTTATCAGTCCCTATTGTTAAAAACTCAGATTAACTTTCTCCACTACTGCTCTTCCCCAGAATAGGCCACTAGTTGCCTCGTGAATACACTAGCAAAGCAAGATCTCCTGTGTATACTTTACTGCTAATTCCTTATTCAACAGAAAACCAAATTCTGAAAACAAAGCTATCTTCCCCAAAATATTTTTAGAGAAGAAATATTGTGCTAGAAACAAACAGTTAAACTTCTCACTTCATTTGCCAGACATCTGCATAAGTAAAATGCACCCTAAAATACTGTTACTCTAGGTTAGACTATAACCAAAAAGTAAAAAGCAAACCTAGCATTCTTTGATCTGAAACATGCAGAACCATAAAATGTTTGGACATGATAAAAATTTGACATCACGGATAAGCTTCACATCTTTTATTCTTTTTCATAAAGAAGTGTCAGACAACTATATAAAAATAATAGATCAAATAAACATAGACACTGTTGTACACAGAGCATAAAACCTTAAAAAAACACTGAATAATTCAAGGGAACTCTAGCAACGCTTGTAATTTACAACTCTTGCAATTTTTCAGAAAGCAATACTTTTTTTAATTTCCATCTTGTTTTACGGTGCCTCAGGAAAAAGAAAGGCAAAAACTGAAAGTGTAACTACAAACATTAAAGTGTTTGTTTTTAGTATCCGTGTATTAAGTATGTCATTATTCTTATATGGTAATGCAATATGGAAACAATATTTGTCCCAGATCACTATGGTACACAAAATTTTCAGAGACCATAGGATTTTCCTCTCCTGCTACTTGCAAGATTACTTAGCAAAAAATGAAAAATTTATAATACCTTCACAACGTAAGACATTCTCCTTTCGGAAACAACAGAATCACACACAGATTAAGTACCTTCTTCAGTTCTAGTGTAAGTGCTCTGATTTTCAGCAACGTAATTATCCGAGGCACAGCAGGTTATAGAAATTCTGATGTCCACAGTAACTTGAGTATCTTTGCACTGCACTGCATGACATGTGTCATAAGGAAACTAAAGGTCTAGCCTCAGTTTTACCTCGGATCTGCTCCTTGCATCTACTGTGTCACTTTAGAACACATAGTTTCTTCTGTATCTTGCCTTCTCATTAATATTCCCATGCTCCAATAGTTTATGTGCAGAGAAAACAGCTCACCAGGAAAAACGCAGATATTCAGTGATTCAATGTATAACTGGGAATTCTATCATATAACTTGACTTAGAGAAACAAACATCGGGTCCACATTTCACTTTCTTCTCCCACACTTACATTTTGCGTGATCATACTTGCACTATTGTTTGCTGCTGCTTAAGATTTTTTTCCCAAACTTTCCAATTTGAAAAATAGCATCCTAAAATTTTGTTATTCTGCCTGCCAACCTTGAAAAATATTTCCATCTCTCTACCCCTTTTCCACACGTACCAACATCATAATACAACTTCTTCCCTTTCTCTCCCAGTTTCTCAAATCACTGTCACAGCACCAGGAGTTTTGTCAACACGTTGCAAGAACCAGATGCACTGATCTACTCTGGAGGAAACACAGATATTGTTGTTACTAGACGCCCAGTACAGCTAGCTCATCTGTAGGAATCCTTTGAGTCTTTCCAAATCCAACATTTGACTAGCCCTCTTGGCTTCAAGTTCTTTAGACACTCCTAACTCATCAAAGTGAGTTATGTGCATTTACATATTTATACTCGTTGTTACAGAGTTTGATACTCTATGTACAGACAATTTCTGGCTTGGTCACAACACATGCAAAATAAAGGTTTTTCTTGGTTTTTTGTTTATGTATTCCTTGCTGTATTTTCCTTTTCAGAAATTCTTATTATATAGCACCATCTTACTGCTAAGTCTACTATGTTTTAATGAAGTGAGGTGTTTTAGGGAGACATAGCTGTATTTTCTTAAGAAATAAGGGCCATTACTATTGTTTTCTGATGTTAAGAGTACTGACACAATACAGAGCATTTATTAGCTACAGTGATTTTGTCAGCCTCATACTCAAAATATCATTAATTCCTTCAGTAAATGAATTCATAACAAACAGAAAGGAGTAAATTAAATGAATATATACATTTTATATGCATTAGCAGCATATGAGTCACCTTGATCTCCTTTGGGATGGAGCTCTAATTAACACTGGAGCATATTTCGTCTATAAAAATTTCTGTTGATTGCCCAAGAGGTAACAGGAATTCATTTTGCCAGATGATGTTAACTTTTATGGGTTAAGGTGGTGAGTTACCCGGAGCCATGGCTGTGTGTTTTATGCTGAGGGTACTTTTTAAGCAACTCAATATTTTAAGAATGATGACATTCACATCGGATAGAAGAAAAATTAACAAAAAGGAAAAGAAATTATAAATCATTACAGATTAAAATACTAGAACTGAGAAAAGAACTCTGTTAATACTCTGACATATCACTTATGCATGTATTATATATAACAACTTCAGATAATTAGAATTACAGCAAAGTTATTGGTATGACCTGACTGTAAAGCATAAAAAAGGCTGTTAAAGCAATGGCATGGCCTTTGCAGCTCAGAGATTTGCTAACAAACCTGGGTAAGAGTATCTGCAAATTGAAAGAATATTAAAATAACTTCTATATGATGGCTTGGACACACAGTTAGTAGCATTTTTATTTTATATCTGTTTGCAGAAGTTTCAATACGTAACAACTGCAAAAGATTTCCTCAAGCTGAAATTTATGTTGGAACACAGGAGTCAGCATGAAGCAATCTTGTGCAATTAAATTAAAAACCCCTACATTTAAAATGTTTCAGACCTTCTTTGAATTACAAATTTACAAAAACTTTCCCATCTATAAAACCCAATTTTGGACTCAGTGTGCAAAAACATGTACTCCTTTTCAACATGGTAAAATATGCCATGAGTTAACAAAGCAATTCTTTAATTCTAAAACAGCTTCGCTACTCAGCCTCAAGTGCATAATACTCAGAATACTCCTATTTTCAGCAGACGACCAAATGAGAATGCCAAGAGTGGAACTGAAGTTCTTCAAAACAAAACACAACACACTTACTAGGTCAAAAACCTAAAATACACACTGTAAGTGAAAGATTTAAGTGAAGCTTCTCTTTATCTTTCTCTTTCTTTCCAATTTACCTCCTTTATCAAAGAAAGCACAATACCTTCTTTGACAGAATGTGAAGATTTTTGAAACCTGTCAAGCTGTTTCCACTCTGTTCTATTATTTGTATGGACAAAATTAAATGTCATGAAAACAAAAGACAGAACAATCTTTGCATTCTCATTTCTCTCAATAAAGAAAGGTATAAATTAATGACAGCAGTTCCTCAAAAGTATCTTTATTTTTTTTCTGAAAGGGATATGTTTTAGGTAACACAAAACCTTAATTCCTATGAAGCACTGTAACAGCAGATCCAATAAAATCTTAGCAATCACTGGATGGGTTTAAATACCCAAATCCAGACTCATTATAAAAAAAAACTTGCTAGGACCTTATCTACCAAACTAAGTTATTGCTTGCGGAAAGGGTGCTATATGAGAGTGCTAGTTCCTCTGTGACTGTCAGCTGTCCTTGTTCTGCCCTGGTAAAAAACAAGAAGACCTTAGAGAAATCAAAGCTGACAGAACTTTCTCCAGTCTTGATGGTTCCACACTATCAGTGGAGGTAACCAAACTTACTTTGTGAGACTGCTTCTAATAGCCACAGACACTTCCATTTGAACTGCAACTGCTCCTTGAACTGATCGGTGAAGCCTCCATGTTATACCTGCGTTGGGTTTTTTGGGTTTTGGTTGGTTTTTTTTTCATTGAGTACTTGTCATTGAATTCTGAATTTTTGTATCAGTTGATATACACTGAGCCACACCAAGCATGCAGAACAACAAAGATACATCAGGGTTCTGAACCACATATTAAAAAGCTTAACAACTGAAAACTACTCCATATCCACACAGTGAAACAAGTTTTACACATTATTTAATTTCACTTCAATCAGTCTGGATTTGCACTGGAAAATCCCTTTCAGCGTGCAATTACTATGCTCGCCCAATTTTCAGTTATTTTTAAAAAGTCTGCCAAAGAACTATCAGAGTTTCACATGTCAGTGACACCTGGCATCCACTGTGACTCTACAAAATTTAATGGCAGCAAGGGAATTGTTATTGTCTATTGCTTCACTGGTCCATGAACTGCAGATTTCCTGAGCAAGTCTTGGCACAGTGCAGCAAAGCAGCTGTTAGGCCCCATTGTTGTCAAGAATATGGATTTTGATAACTACTAATCATGTATTTACTCTGAACAGTGAATAATCATATATATTTATTGTTCTCAGAATATATTTATCCAAGAAGTAATGGCAGCTCCAAATGAGTTTCTTATGCCCTAGCAAGAAAACACAAACAATAATTAATTGGTTTACTGTTATTTAGCCACAATTTATTCATATAATAAATAACAGGTAGTGTTTGGTGGCATCTATGGTTATCTTATTTCTGGCAAAATTCCACATGAACTATTCTAGCGGACCTCAATTGTCCTTAATATGAGAGAACTAATTTTGTCCTGAACTGGGAACAATTTAAAAGACAGAAAAATGGATGGTACAAGTAAATCAAAATGCTTCAATATTTGCCTGGCTTCAAGTTGATGGTTATCTATTCTCTATTAAAAAAACCCCAAAACAAACAGAATTGCTAAGCTGTCTAAATTGCACAATATTATTTGGGTTTGTCATGGCAAGCAATAAATGTAAGTCATTCCCTGGGAATTTTTGTGTAGTGATGGTATGCCATGGGTGTATCAGGAGGGGGGTGGTTGTAGGTCCAGAGAGGTTCTCCTTCCCCTCTACTCTGCCCCGGTGAGACCACATCTGCAATATTGTGTCCAGTTCTGGGCCCCTCAGTTCAAGAAGGACAGGGAATTGTTTGAAAGAGTCCAGCAGAGCCACAAAGATGATGGAGGGAGTGCAGCATCTCCCTGATGAGGAGCGGCTGAGGGAGCTGGGTCTCTTTAGCTTGGAGAAGAGGAGACTGAGGGGTGACCTCAGTGGTTGGTTATAAATTATTTATGGTTATAAATTTGTAAAGGGCGAGTGTCAGGAGGAAGGAGCCAGGCTCTGCTCTGTGATGTCCAATGACAGGACAAGGGGCAATGGGTACAAGCTGGAGCATAGGAGGTTCAACCTGAACATGAGGAAAAGCTTTTTTCACTGTCAGGGTGCCAGAGCATGGCCCAGGCTGCCCAGAGAGGTTGTGGAGTCTCCTTCTCTGCAGACATTCAAAACCCGCCTGGACGTGTTCCTGTGTGACCTGGTCTGGTGATCCTGCTCTGGCAGGGGTTGGACTGGGTGATCTTTCGAGGTCCCTTCCAACTTCTGAGATTCTGTGATTCTATGCCAGTAGATTAAACTAAGTTGTGATCTATATAGGCTAAGAGAGAAAGTAAGGAGTCATTTAACTTCTGCATATTCTTTGGACAATAAGGACAATGATTGAGGAAAATGGGAATGGATGTCAGATACAAATCAGGAAGTTTAGAAGCAAGTGCAGGAGAACTGACAATAGGTTATAGGAAATGTTACACATGGCGAATCCATGGCTATGGTAACTCTGGGCACAATGGTGCCATGTTACTCAAGCCCTTGATACGTGTGTTGCATTTTAGAATAATACCGTTTTTCCTTAACTTTTTTGTCTAATTGTAAAACAGCTGATCTTGCAAAAAAATTGTAAGCTCTCAGAGGTTTCTAACATTATAAAATTAAATAAGTATTCCAGAGCTATTAATTTTACACAAAGGATACATACCAAGGAAGCTGGTAGTAGGTCAAAACCTAAGATAGGTTTAATCTACAACGAAAAGTATCACCAATTTTATACTTAGGAATTCTTATCTAGGATAAGTGTCTGAATAATGAACTGGACCTGTATGACTATATCAGTTTATGCTCACAAATTATTAACTTCTCAGAAATACATTTTCTATATGAAACAGGCAATGGGTAGACAAACGGTGATTAATTTACTAAAACTGTCTCTTCTAGGGACAGCTAAACATTAGACCATTCAAAAAGCATAAAATTATTACAAAGTATATTTTAATTGAATAAATCATCTCTATGACTCTTTTGTTACACTACAGAAATATTGCAATAATTCCTTAATACTATGGGATTGCTGAATGCACAGCACTTTCTTTTTTTTCTATTTGCTTTTTCCTGAAGTAAAATAAATCATAATAAATAATACAAATAAGAGAAAGGAGGGCTACTTTTGCAGTTATTTGGAAAAGACAGTAATTAAAAACCGCATTCATCTGCACCACAGTATGTCTCTGGAAGCAAACCCAGCAGCAAACAGAATTCCAACATATCACACAGTCTGGAGATCATACCTATTTTCTTTCAGACCTCAGAGCACAGGTTTACCAATTTTGAATTATTTTATACACAAGATGAAGAAAAACTAATTTAATTTAAAACCGGAAAACACGCTGAGAATTACTTTAGATGGCAAGAATATCGCCACTCTTCAAGTGCATACAAAGACCCCGAGAGCATGTCCCCACCAAGAGGTCTGTTGCTGGGACTCAGGACCAACTTGGCAACAGTGCGGCTCCCTCCATCCCCCTGGGAGAGGAGCAGGCAGTACTGCAGGGAGCCAGGGCCCAAGTCCTGCTGCGGGAGGTGCTTTCAGCTGAGGTTCCTGCCTTTGGCCCCACCTGAACTATAGCCTTGTATCAGGCCACAGACCCCATTAATCCATACCCCACAGGCTGACGTCCCAGCCTGACTTCAGCCCTGCCCCATGCCTTCAGATATGGCTGGAAAGCTGCCTGGAGGAGAAGGA
>NW_010173706.1:0-7201 GCF_000695765.1 Mesitornis unicolor | reverse complement strand
AGCTCCCCATGAGTCATCTCTGCAGAGACAGAGCCTCAAGGTAATCTAAGGTTGACTTGCTCCTGCAACCCCCCACAAGTCGCCTGGTGCACTGGACGTCACCGAAACCTGCTTAAACTATGAGCCAGACTGATCCTTATAAGTACAAGCATGGAGAAACCTGCCAGGTTGACTACATCCAACTCCCTCAGACTCGTCAGGGTAAACGCTACGTGCTCACAATGGTGGAAGCAAGCACTGGGTGGTTGGAAACTTACTCTGTGCCTCATGCCACTTTTCTCAGGTCTTTCTCAGGTCTTTAGTAGGGTGGGTGCATCTGCCACACACATATCTTAAAAACATCCTGTTCTACGATTCTGTGACCTCCAACAAAGTTAGTATAGGAATGCCACTGCAAGCAGTGCAGCAGGGATTAAAAACTACCACACAATTGCCTTTTTTAGAGAAGGAAGGGAGGAATTTGTGAAATACAAGTCCAGAAAATTCCCTGTAAATGCAGAGCAGGGGCTGAATTAATAAACCTTATTAACGCCCCATGTTCAGAAAGCATAAGCACGCAACACTCACCATTGAAAGGTAAGCATTTCCCACTGCTCTGCCACAGAACTGAACTGCTAGAATGTTTCTCTGTTTTTTTTAGAAGCCTTAACTGCTGTTTCTGCTGAAACCATTAACTTTTTAACTTTCAAAACAGTGAATGGGATCAATGCTACCCATGGAAAAGGATTGAGGCACTTTTGTTTCTTTTAAAATTTTTTGCATGGATAACTGCAGTAGTCACATTGTCACATGTTTGGTCAGACAAAACTCTGAGTTTCTATGTAAGAATATACACACATCAATGTTGTGTAGTGTGACCTTAGATTTCCCTGAAGGTAACGCTGCTTAAAAGAGCACTACCTTCAGTAGTCTACCCATCAAGCAATTACGATTCAACACCTACCAAACACTTCAACACTTAGTGTTAAGGAATGGGGACCAAGACTATTTTCAAACCAAAAAAGCCTGAAGCTAACGCCTGTGCTTTTGTCCTGTTGTCTTCCCTGCTTCTCCATCCATCACCTATGAATGTCTCCTGTCTATTCATCAGTGAACTGAGTATGAACTAGAGAAACCTAACACTAAGCGTTCATATATTTCCCTGACATTTTCAGACTACAATAAAAATTCTAGTAAGCAGACCAACTGTTAACCCAACTACTCATCTTTGTGAATCAGAAATTTTAAGAAATCAGAGTAGAGACCTATAAATACACTTAGTTATTTATTGAAACAGCCTGGCTAGTACTTGTTTTCAACACTTCGAAAGCAAAATTGAGGTTTTGCAGTACATGTGCTTGCATTTAATTCTCTCAAAACCTACACTGAACTGAGAATCCTACTAGTCTATTGCATGACTCTTAGGATGTTCTCTAGTTATCTTCTGAACCAAGTGCATTAAGCATGCAGGCCAATGTTCATCCTGTGCGGTAAAGTGTTGGTTCTTTACCACACCATTGACCTGTTCATTTCTCTACACATCTCTAAGTAAAGCAGTGATTAACTTCAGCCATATCAGAAAGGATATCACCAGACTTTTGGAGAGTCTTTAGAAGTGTTAGTTTCAGAAATGTTCACACTGGGTCAACCGCCAACTTGATCCTGAGCTCTGGGGTCATATAATGAAACCATTAGTGATTTTGAGAAGATTACTATTGCAACAATCATTTAGGGAGGATCCTGACTTAGAGGTGTTTAGTCCTAATCCCACAGACAGCAGCCTTGCTTCAGTGCTTCCTCAGCCAAGCACATAGTGTACATCAAGATTCAGAACCTATGGTTCCTCTCATATTGAGAAGGAGCTTGTCTTTAAGGAAGTTATCAACAAGATGGAGTCAGGCCCTTTAAAGCCATGTATGGCAGGAGAATAAGAGTTAATAGCCATAAACTGAAACAAGAAAGGTTTTGACTGAATATAAGGAAAAGCTTTTTCATAATTAGGGAAGTCAAGTATTGGAATACTTTGCCTAGAAAGGCTATGAAGGCTTTTGGAGACTTTTCAACATCAAACTGGAGAAAGCCCTGAGGAACCTGGTTTGTTCCCATTGCTGACTCTGCTTTGAGCAAGCAGTCATACCAGAGACCTGCTGAAGCCCTTTCCAATCTGAATTATGCTATGATGGTTATAAGATTGCATCCAGCTTGACTGGTTAAAAACATCCAAGGGTGGAGACTGCACAACCTTTCTGGGAAGCCTGTTTCAACAACTGTTTCAATTCATGCCTTTTGCCTCTTGCTCTCCTGCCATACACTGCTATGCAGTCTGTGTCTTGTCTTCTTGATACCTACTTACCCTATGGGTATCAGAAGGCTGCTATTAGATTGCTACTAAGCCTTCCTGGATAAAGCAGCCAGATTCCTTCAATATATTTCTTAGCACATGAGCTCTAGTCAGCACCAGTATAGTCCCAACTTTTCTTCCCCTGCATACTAATGTAAGTACTCAGTTGCCCTCATCAGCAATTAATCTTCAAATAAAATGGTATATGACCAAAATATGGGCAACTTTCAGTAAGAAAATTGGAAGATATGACTTTGCTGTCATCTTCAAAATCAAATCTGTGAACTCATGCTGCTGGAGTTATAATTTTGACTGACATCAACAGTAATTGTTCAAAAATCAATCTCATTCAATCTTTTAGCTTTAGTTCATCTTTAGAGTGACTACAAAAAAACAGGTGCACACCTGCTCTCCAGGACACAGCCAGGAACTTGACTGTTTTAGACAGTAACATCCTAGCTGTATTTTAGTTTAGGTAATCTTACTCAACTCTTTCCACAGGATCATTCGAATACACAAGAATCTTCCTCATTTTCTCTCTAAAATATTGCAGTGTTAGAAGGTTATAGTCATGTATTTGAGAACTCTAAGTGACATTGGAAATGCTGAGTAAAGTGTGTGCTAGTTATGATTTACACAGCCCAAAGTTTGTCTTTGAATAGCTGACTTTTGTTTGCATTCATCACAAAGTGACATTGGAAACACCCCGGTAACACCCTCTCATTTATAACTAGTCATAAGGATGGTATTCTGCATCCTTATGTAGCAATCTGGCTCTTGGAAAGTAAATACTGTGTATCATTCCAATTTGAATTTAAGAAACTTTAAGTGCATGATCTAACATACAACAGTAAGCTACACCACTCTATTTGTTATCAATTGAGGCAGTACAGCTGCAGATGCTGAAGTCACTATGCTCCAGATAGATGTCTTGCAGCTAAAGAGCAGATGCCAGCACCATAACTACATCTGAGAACACAGTATGGGCATTTCAAGAGTCTGCAACACTGCGTGCTGACTTTGCATATTGTTGCTAATTGTTCATATGATGTATTTTTTGGCTTTTTAAATACATTTCCTAACCTCTTCAATTTGTGGTGAATTTTATCGTTTACCTTTTCTTTTTGGGTTCTAGAAATTCTCTATCTATAATAAAGCTATTTTCACAATGCCCAGCAATATATACTTTTGTATAATAAATCATCTTTTGCATTTCACAACGAGCGTATTTGCCTCGCTATTTGTACATGGCAAGAGCCTTATAAAGGCCTGGAATGTTTAGAAGATGTGAAATCAGGGAACTCCCATTTCTGGTAAGGGTTCAACTCCAGCCTAGGTTATTCTTGGACAAAAGGCATTAAGAGGGAATAGCTTTTGTCTGGCCTCTGATCTTGGCTATTTGCAATACTGCTGACTGGCTCATAGCCCATCTGTATTTATACTGTATAGGGCTCAGCAAAGCCAACACAAATTGAAAGGGTTTGAGGGCTGCAGCCATCCAGATTGTAATGAAGCTATTGGGTCTTAACCGAATGAGGGTTATAGCTCTGTATGAATCTCTGTATGAGCAATAACCACTGTTACTAATCCAAACTTTCTGCAATTGTTTAAAACATGAGATTTATGACTAAAATTTGATTGTGTGTTTCAGGGCTATCCAATTTACATTTTCAAGTATCAATCCATGCACTCAAGAACAATAGGGTGGTTTTTTTTAATTGTATCTATGGTTCTTATATGATCAAATTGCTTCAGCACCTACATATTTAAGGAAGAAAATAGTGCAAAATTAGTAATATCATAATAACTTACAGCACTATACATCAAAACGTTAAGGTCAACTTAATCTGCAATGTTATGTCCTTTCAATTCATCAGGCAACACTAGTATCTTGCACATTAACATCTACCCAACTGTGACAGCTTTTATGATGGTGTAACAGTTTGATAATGGCTATTATGATATTGGGGTAATTCCTTTATATTATAATTTCATGGACTGAAATTCCTCTCTGACTAGAAGCAATGTTCTCATGCTAGCAGAATAGGATAAGACATGAGTTCAGCATTGTTGCATTAAGACCCTAACACAATTTGAAAAATTATTAGTATTTTATATATGCCAACTAAAAACCAAAATGAAACTAACTTGTCTATTTGGTGGCTGTTTCTTATTTGTCTCTATAATCTTACTAGAGTTAGAAATTTTGAATGTGGCATTTACAGAGCAATCTAAATAGTCACGGTTTCTTTCAAAAACCCTACCTTCAGATATTGAATTCATAAGAATTTCTTTTCTGTATTTCATTGTTAAAACATTTTCTATAAAAAATGTATAATTTTAGAGATTTGTAACAATATCCTTGTTAGAAAGAAGTGCCTACAAAGCCTTGTTAGAAGAAGAGCCTATAAAGTTTGCAGGAGATTGTATGAAGTGTAGGAATAATCTTATTTAAAGCCTGTACAACCTCCAAAATAATTCCTTGGAAGTTGAAAGAGCAGAATTATTTCAATGAATGGTGCTTAGTCTAAAATGTCTCTCACACCATGAACCTGCTGTAGTAAGTGCAGTTGAATGCCAACACATGGCTGCATTGGTCTAAATTTTGCCTTGTGGACAGGGTCCAGGTTTGTGACATCTTGGGTATGAGACTATCAGGCCAAAGCTCAAGCTTTCCATTTCTTTCAATGATGCCAAGTGGAAATAATCCCAGCAGAGAGAGACCAAAGAGTGCTTTATGCACCATTAAGCCCTGAAACAGGGATTTAAAATGGCTTTAAGTCTGTGTGTGGGTCCTCTGTTGTGGCGAATTACATTTCCATGCATAGTCTCTCTTCAGTGCACGTCATCATCAGCAAAGCAATGTGTTAGTGAAGAGAAAAATGTGTGAAGTTTAAAAACAAAACTTGAAGTCTATTTTAATGACGAATTTCACTACAAATCCGAATATTTCACTATTGTCAGGTTCAGGGTTTTTAACTGATATATTTAAAAAAACAATCAGAATATGTCTTTGTATATGTGGTTGGATTTTAGATTTCAAACAGCTCAGTGATTACGCAGGGCAGGCTTCTATTATATTCATCTATATGTGTATGCATACATAGACACATGCATTTCTCTGTGTGTGTGTGCGTGCTGATCAACAGCGGTCATACGGCTCTGGCAAGTAACCAGTGCAAACATTCTGGATGTTCCTGTTTTATGCAACCTGCTGACAACAGAATCCTCATGACAGTCTGTCAGTCTTGAGCCATGCTTACACTGACAGGCAAAGAACACCGAATTTGATTTCACTGCTTCTACAGGGGAAAACAAAAACAGCAGAAAGTAAACAAGTTATACTGCAGTCTAAGCTTGAACTACATTATAAAAATAGAGCAAAGCTACTTCTTTCGTGTTTCAATCCTGACTACAGCAATCTTGAGATCTGAAAAAACAGAAGAATCCTCAAATGATAAGAAATAAGTACTATTGAAAGATGAAGGTATTTTTGCAGTACCCAACAGAATATTTTTCTATAACTACTAATGGAAATACTTTTTAATCAAAAGAACAGTCTCCAGCACAGTCTTTAAAAGACAACAGGTTAAAGGAAAATAACAAAAACCAAGAGACAAAGGAAGTTAATGGCAGCTTGGGTCCTAAGTTACTTTTATTTGCATTTTAATGCAATGAAAGCATTTATTGAAATTAGTAGATATTAGTCAGAACTGTGTGCTTCCTCTGATCTCATTGTGTAGGACGAAAGTCTCAGATTTCATATTTGACTGTGTATTTGCAGACATTAAAAATTCACACTACCTGAACTAGTGAGAGAAGATTTGAGATCAGTCGTATTTAGAATACTTCTGGCTGATTTTACATACTGCAGGGGAAATTCTTTAAAGACCTATCATAAGTGACTGTGCAATAATTATTGCATAGACAATATTCCCAGTCAGGTAACCTTACATTGTCTCTCAGACAAATGCACTGAAAAGCATTCAGAAATTTTGTTAATAAACTAAATAAAAAACCTTTGTTGTATTAAAGATAAATGTAGAATGCTGCTCTTTATTTAACTCAGGCAGTTTTTATCCCAGCACAAATTTCTATTCTACAGACTTTAAAAAGATTGTGATTCAGATAGGGCACATTAACAGGACACAGATTTCATTACACATACTCTACCTAAGTACTGCAAGCAGCTCAGTTGCTACACCCAGTGTACCAATTGTTGCACAGTCAGCAAAAGCCATCTGAGATTCTGGGCAAATTCCCATCAGTCACCGTGGGTAAGCAATACTCCTACCTAGCCACTTCAAAACTGGATTCAGAGACCCCTTGAGAGCTGCAGTTACATTTGGCTTACTACATAGGCATACTCATTTACTTTTCTTATACTGAGGAGTATCTTCATCTGTAAGTAGTCTCAAGTAAAAGAATGAGACCCTTTGTGGAGTAGAAACTGGCATGATAGTGGCTCTAAATTACAGAGCAGCAAGAACTAGTGTAATCACAATAGAAAACACGTGCTTCAAAATTAAATTTGACAAGATCTGGAGAATCAATGAACAATACATTAAAGCCTATAGGAATCACAAAGGTGCTTATATAATGTGCATGAAAGGACAGAATGGAAAATATATAAAATAGGAAAAGTGAAAGGAAACTATATATGGATCTATCAAGTAACACAAAGAAAATCTGCTGAGAAAGAAAAAGCAAAGCAGGAAAACTTCAATTAGAACAAAAAAACCAAAACCCAAACCATCTTCCTTTTCCATCCCTCTCACAAACAGTGATTTTTTTAATAGTGCATTTTAAACTTTAGAGGTAGAAAGGCAAACTTCAACTAAGAGTAATTTAAGTGATTCACAGAATCACAGAATCACAGAA
>NW_010173705.1:9871-14375 GCF_000695765.1 Mesitornis unicolor | reverse complement strand
GTTACAGGCCTCCAACTAGACTCTGCCCCATCATTTTAGCTTATCTCAAAATTACACTGTAGTAAAATAGTCACTGGTAGCAAAACATCAGGAGAATACCTGAAATCCTGATTTTTCATTATTATTAAGTATAAAGAATTGCTATAACCAGGAAGTCCATGGCTTGGTCTTTTTACCTGCGTCCTCCTTTAATACTTTTGGGTTTCCTTCCTACAAAACCATATTTAAAGCTGTTTCTAACATCCCCAAATTTTGAGGCTCTGACCAAATTAGCCTGGCAATTGGAGGCGGTAATGACCCTGCAGGCTAACGAGCAGCGCAGGCTCCTTAGATGTGTGCAGCCTAACGACCTCCACCCCATGCTGACGGGACAACATGTTCCCATCCACTAAGCTCTGACCAGAACGTTTCCAGCTGTGCTGTGAGATCACCAAAATGGCATTTTTAGGCTTTGTAATCAATAAATCACTACAGAGCAGCACTTTCCTCACTCCTCCTTTGATGGGTGGAGATGACAATAGAAGCAAGGTGTGCTTTAATTGTGCTGGGAAATTATCAAATGGCTTTGAACACTTATTTTTACAGACCTAGAACCGATAGCCTGACAATCACTACCTGGTGAGATGCTGAAAGCCGGACAATACTTTGGCAAACCTGAAACACATCTGTGCTTCTGACATCCTGCAAGGTACATTAAAACCTTTAAATAATAGAGTCAAGCAGCAAGGACTTCCTCAGATCATGTTTATCTTGAAAAGTGGCGAGAGCTGCCAATATGACAATGATTTTTTATTATTTCTTCTGATTTTTCCATTTTGCTGAGATACTTACTGTAAAAACGGCATCAGCACAACGCAGGAGCGAAGAAGGGGTCTCCTCTTGATTTCTCTCCTGAAACATGCATTTTGCTGGAACCCATCTTTGATATTTAAGATGTATTGGTTATGCCAGGTGATAAACCGAACCTCCTTCAGACCCCGGCAGCTGGCTTCTTCTATCAGTCTGACAACAGGCTGAAACAGAAAATGAAGAAAACAAAACCACACACATGACAAATTACATACTCAAAACTTCGGTTTTTTTGTCAGAGACCTCAAAGAATCCCTCTCTACTCCCTTCCCCTCTCCTCTGAGGCACAAATATATTTAAGTCACTGAAAAATGCCCGTTACCTGTTTATAAGATCTGCCAACAAGGCAGGTTTCACAGCTTTCCTAATAATTGGTGCTGGTGCTCTCATCTTTTTATATGCCAAATGTTATTCCCAATATCTAACCTAAAACTCCCTTGCCACAAACTACTTACTTGTTGTCTTTGCTGGCTGAATGTAAAAAGCAGGTCTGCTGTGGAAATCTTTTATAGATTAGTATATTCTCATCCTTGCTTCCTACCACACTTAGGAAGTCAGAGTGGCGCATGAGAAAGATAAACACAATTTAGTTTACACTGGTACTGCCCAAATGGTAACACACTCATGAGGTTTTATTAAAAATATTATGTACAGCTGTGGTCAGCCGAAAATGAGCTCTTAGAGCTTAAATTAACAGAAATATTCTGGGTTTGTCCAGCACAATCCTGTCTGACAGTGGCTGTGACTTCTGTGTCCATAATTGGGGTTAGAAGGCCAAACTGTCAAATCTGAGAGCACACTGGCCCATGTCAGTACCAACTGACTAATCCCTGAAATTTTAGGACAGAGAGGACAGCTTTCTGCAACCTTTTCTGAGCCTGAAAATTTGGTCAGCCTCTGTCTCCCACGTTTTCAGCAATAATTCATGGTGCAGCCCAGCACAGCAAAACTCTTTCATTGCTTTTTCAGTTCAGCACTGACCTTCTTGATTACCTTCCTCAGGGATACCTCTAAGTAACTTTCCTGAACGTTCAAAGAGGAAAAAGAACAAAAATGTACATAGTTTATAGTATATAACCCAAAAGCAGGATTTTGGGAGGTGTTAAATACCTCTGAGTACTCCCTCCAGCCGAAGTGGTCCCTGCAGAAGTATTTCCAGACAGTGAAGGAGCTGGAGCTGGAGCTGGGGCAGGAAGGTGTGGACAGCCGCCGCATTTGGTCAAACTCAACTGTTTCGTACAACTTCATAGCATTCAAGTCCACCCAAAACTCATGGGCCCTGGAAAGAACAAGAAAAACAAAGGATTCTTACATTTTGTAAGCCATTAAAAAGATCATTCAGAGAGGAAATAACAGACATTGGCATCATCCTCCTTAGAGGAGAGTGCCCAGCCCCATCACCGTGAGGACGTCCCCTGAGTCTGACGTAGGCGCAACACTGAAAAGCTGCGAGGGCAAACAAGCTCCTCAAAACTCCAGGGAACAATGGAAAAAACGTGGTTTTCAGCACAGAAAGAGGAAAAAAACCCAAACCCAGCAATCCTCCTAGTCCAGCAATATTTATTCAGTATGCTTGAATGGTACAAAAATCAATATACATATCCTTGACATTTTGAGCATCTGAGTAAACACATCGCACACTGCAGGTTCTTCTTGTGAAAGGTGGTGCTTTGGGGGAGAAAAGGAAATGTAAATGGCTGCAGATGAGGAGCATCTGCTGCCCACCCACCAGAGAGGCTGAGGATCTTTCATCACGGGCAGAAGAGAAACAGCATAATCTGCAAAGGAAATATGATTTCACAATTCTGGAGCCTGCACTGCGGAACACTGGCTTTTTCTGAGTAGCTACATTGCTGCTACAAAAATCAACATTAATGTGCAACTTCATGTAAAGTGACCAGTGCTGTCAAAAGGACCCAACAACAACAGAGGGTACAGACCAAGAATCAGGCTATATGCTTCATCTAAAGGGGAAAATTAAAGTGCATTTCCCCTATGTCATATTTAACAGTGCTGTGGAACACCTCAGCAAAGTGTCCCCAATGCTGTTTCATCAGTCGGTGTTAAGAGACGTCAAATAAACCCTCAAGTAAAGCATGGAGGCCTAAAGCTCTGCTGCTCCTTAGACCATCACTGGTTCATCAGTAATCACGAAGTTAAGAAACACACAGAAACAGAAGTAAGTGACAACAATAATATTCATTTCCTACAAAAGTAACTTTTCTAGAACTCAAATTAACATATTTCCAAAATAATGGTGTTTACCTAATTAGTTTTCTACTTCTATAATCTTCACAAGTTGGCAGTTTACTGCTATTCATTAACAGCTCCTCAGCTTTGGCAACTGGAAATGAAAATATCAAATATTTTCTTAATAGCAAACATAAAACAAGCCAACACCTGAAATCTACTGTTTATTTTTAAAATTTTGGCACATTATGCCACAAACATCAAAGCAATGTGTATGAAATCTGGCACATGTTCTAAACACCCAGATGATTTTATGAATGCAGATACATGTACTTTCTGCGGTGAAAGTCTCCTAACACACCCCACCTTCCCGGTCTGCAGCTGTTTTGTTCCATAACAACACACTAAATCTACTTTATTTGAAAACAAAGCATGAAATCATGAGGAAATAATCTCTCTGAAATGCCAAGCTGTGATATTATTTACAGTATTTGCAGGCAGCACCATAAGCATGATTTTTGGAGTGAATTTATTCATGAATACATTTTTAATGCTGCTTCAGGGATATTTGCGTTTGCTTATCAAAAATGTAGCCTTACAATTCTGAATTTCAGTGTCTCAAAGCTGCCACCTTTAAGAAAAGCAAGTTTAGTGATTGATGCCATTTATATTACTCTTTAGGAGTGAAGAGTTGGCCTCACTGTTTTGGGGTTATGTCACACCTACAAATCCAAGGCCTGAATCAAGGCCACAAATACTGTGCTGCATATTCTATGAAATAAATACTCAAATAGGTATTTCCCAATACAAAGCCTCCCAATATGAGCATTCATTCTCAACTTGATCTCTTTTCAAGTCAAATACCATAACACAGCTCCCCGTACTCCAAATTCCTGGACCTCCAAGAAAGCGCAAAAAAGCGGAAAACCTTTGCTTTTCAAGGTGCAAACGCAGAGGACTATTTAATTTTATTATAACTCTGTACGCTGCACGTGTGACAGTGAAAACTGATGATGGTTGCAGTAGTTCTGTGCCAAAGCAGTGCAAAGTACAGATTATCTGAAAATCAACATAGCTGTAAATGCGATAAAGATCATCCACCAGCACCATAACCCAGCTCCTAAGGCTCCATCTGAGATCTATAAGGCCAGCAGCAAGTGGCAGCTTATGGGGAAAACTGCTTCTCTGAAAGCTAAAGATTTTTCTGCGAAACCTGTACAGAATGTACCAAATTCTTTCTCAGGCCTGAAAAATGTACCGAGTGTCTGCTGCTTGGAATATTTCACATTTTTGGAGCTGTTTCTGCCTCCTCTTTCTTGGATTCCCCTCCCTATAAGAGGGGGCCAGGATGGCTCAGAACCTAATAAACCTCTCATTATTTCTTGAATTCAAAACATAGTCAGGATAGTTGTTGGTGAGGTAACCTCTATCCATCTCTCTTAGCTGTGAATAGGAAAAGGTTCAG
>NW_010173705.1:0-9840 GCF_000695765.1 Mesitornis unicolor | reverse complement strand
GTTTCTGGATGTAACAATAGAATTTTCCCAAAACCCAAACTCCTGTAAACTAGAGATGCTCTAAAAATGGTATTTAATTTTCAAGCCAGTAAAGTGTTTAGAATGCTACTTCCCATTCATTTTAACAGGCAACTGAGTGACCAAAATACCTAAACACCCCAAAAATCTACATAATAGTGTTTTACAGTTTTGCCCTGCATACTTTAACTATAAACTTTTGAACTCCACACACATTTTCTACCTGACAATAAATTATTCAGAGGAACACTGCATTATGTTATACAGCTGAACGTTTTGAACAAATGCATTAATTCAAGTGACTGCATCTGAAAAGCACACTGGGTGCCCAAAAGCCCATCTATTTTTCTTCCTAATTATAACACTGGGAATAAGGAAAGATACTCTTTTGAAAAAAAAGCATGATTCACATAAAATACGTATTATTCCAATGCTTGTTTACATTCTTTAACAGGGTATTTCCCTATTCAGAAGTATTCACTTTTTCAAATGGTAACATCTAGTGGCTTTTGAGCGCTGAAATCCTAAAATACATTTAGCAAAGTTGTTTAATAGCAACTCTTCAGTTGAGGCACTTCCTCTGTATATTAAAAAGCTCGTTACCAGCTTACATCATGCAAACCCATGAAAAAAATGAATTACAGCAAAAGATTGCATGATTATATCCTCAAATTCAACTCCAAGACAGCAGTGATGAAAGCAGAGGTGACAACTGTACCTCGCAACTGCCCACGGCCTAAATATGGGCAAAACACCTCAAATTTAGGGTTCACGAAGAGTAAGCTAGATGCTCAAGGTGATGTATGATACGTTCTTTAGCATAAAATCACTTTATCTTCACCCAGAACAAGGATTTACACCATCTCCTAAAGTCTGTGAAAGACTCCATCGCTCTATGTACTTTTTAGGGGCAGTTTGTGTTAAGGAAAAGCAAAGTATTGTAGCTAATATGCTAAAAAAATAAATAAAAATCTAGTGTTGTTACTCATGGATTTTGAGGTCCCAATGTGGAAATAGGAGTCCGGAGAAGAGCGGAAAGGAGATTATGAAGTTTGGGAATGCAGGAAACGCATTCAAATACCTTGGTGGGGCAAAGCGCTCCTCCCCTTGTATGTCGTGCAACAGGAACAGCTTGAAACCAGCAAAAATACTTTTTCTACAGAAAGGTGTATTAAAGATGTGTTAAACAACCTCCCTGCAAACACCACAAAACTTTGCCTCATCTTGCTTTTGAGGTAGAAAATCACATCCCCTTTTGCCCCAAGAAAGACTGATGTGGAGAGAAACTCCAACAGCCTCCAAGGTCCCACAGAGAATGGGCCACAGAGGCGAGAACAGAGATTTCTGCAGAACTGCTCTGCACCAATAACCAAATAAAGGGCTCTGCTTAGGAAACAGCTGTTCATGGGAATTATCTGCACCAAAAGAACAGGCACATTGAACTCTCTTAAGAATACAGCACACAACCCCAGATTTTGCGTTCAAGAGTTCAAAATAAAATTCCACAAGTGCTATCAGTGGCAGAACCTAAGCTACATTTTCTCTGTCTCCTAACTATAAAAGACACAATCTCTTCAGGGCACTGAACTGAACAGTACCTCTACTCACAAGTTACAACACTGAAGTGTTTTGTGAGATGAATGGTAGAGTGGTGGGACAGGTTATGGTTGCACTCAGTGATCTTAAAGGTCTTTCCAACCAAGTTATTCCATGATTCTACCAAATTTCTGCTACAATAAGGGTATTTGTGCTTATTTCCTTGCATTGTCCTGAAGAACTTGTCTACTGTGTGAATCTTCAGTGCTCCCTCCACCCAGTAAGACAAATGTTATGTACAAACAGACAACAAGGATAAATATTTTTTGGTAAGTGCTATGAAAATGCATGTGGTTTTGAAGCCTTCTCCCAGGTTTAGTCACAAGTCACCAGTGGTACCGCAAATAGGGCTCAGAAAATAACAGAAACACAGCGATCAGCACAGGTCTGTCCAGGAAATGAAACTGGGTTCCCATCAGCACAGCTGTGACACCAAGAGCTAAACACCACTGGGTGATGAAACTTGATTTTCTCTCTCTGACTACACCAATTCCTCTCCACAACAGCAACAACCTCAGAGGTGCTCAGGGGAGCAAATGAGCTGCAAAGATACAAATCGGTACGAAAACTCCTGTGTGTATGCTGAAAGCTGAGTCAAATGGAGCTCAGCAACTGCACGAGATGCAACTCACACTCTCTGGTGACCCAAAATCGGCAATATTTCTCCCCGTTTGAAGGCGCAGGCTTCAAGGTCCAGCTTTGGGTGAGGGACCAAGTGTTTCAAGTCCACCATATGAAACCGAACTTCACTTAAATCCTCTTAATAAGAGCTAGCTTTTTAAGCAAAGGCACTGAAATAGGAACATCACATCTTAAACAGCAGCAGTCAAAATTTGCTCCCATTGAAAGCAATACTAATTCTGTAGGAAATAAGAGTAAGCACGGGCCCAGGTAACACGAAAGAACATTTTTCAAACAGCTCTGCACAACGCAGCAACAAAAACGCAACCAAACCCTTGGTAGCTGCTGGAAAACAGGAACCTTCCCTCACAGAACAAACACTTTGACTCAGGGCAAGAGCAAAACCAAGCTGGTAAACACGATCTTATCAGCACCTGAGCACTCTTCAACCAAAGAGAGAGGCAGCAGGTGACAGGGCAGGAAATTAGTTTCATATTTGACTCAATTTGCTCCCTCCCAATGACACACTGCTCTCTGCTGTGGCTGTAAGCCATGCAGGAGGCACACAGTGAGAAAGATCCAGAAAAGAGAAAGGAGCTACAGAAAGATTTACCTCTGCGCTTAAAGGCTCCAACACCAGGAAAAAGAAACATAATACACCTATCGCTACAGTAGCTTTACTGCTTTTCCTCTAATTTATTTTGTAAAAAGTTGGAAAGGTGACTGGGGGTAATGTTCAGTAATTTTCATAAAGAGAGGGTATAGCCCGACTCACTTAATTGTGAATTTGAAACAACTATTAGGATATTGGTCCATATATACATATATAATAATTTTAAAAATCCCTGAAGCAGTGTGGCACATCGAGATAGCATCTCTGGATAAGGAAGCCATCAAAGCACTGCTGGCAGACAAGAGCCTGTATCAAGAAGTGCACTGGTTCTGTGCTGTGCTTCCCAAGAAACCACTGTTGGCCACTTCTGAACATGAGGTACTGGGTTAAAGTGGTCCTTTGGTGTGAGGTATCGTTAACTTCTAAAAATCTGCAGTACTGAGGATGTCAGACACATTTAAGTCTTCCAAGGATCACTGCATGTGCCATATTTCATAATTTAAATCCAAGTTACATCTATTTGCAGAAGCAGATAAACACGAGTGTCCTTGTGGGAGGCAGACTGCTGGTTTCAAAGGTCTCCTCGCACACCGGATGAGTTTTGTCAGCTTTAGTTTTTATATTGGTAGATGTTTTGGAGGCAGCATAGGCACAGCCCGAGTGGCACCAGATACAGGACAGGGGTTGCACACCACAAGAGGCACTCACTGCCACAAATCTGCAATACCACAGTTCTAAAGCCCCATGTTACAAAATGTGCTGCACAGACACACCTGCTGCTTTTTCTTTTAAGAGTTCTACCCAATCTCAGGACTTAAAATACCTCTGAGACTTATGATACATAGTGAAACTGCATCCATTTCATCAATGCTTTACATAAGATGCTCAAACATGATTCTAACGCTCGCCAGCAATCACCAGTTCTGGCAGTTTCAGTTTCCATCCAATGTTGCAGTCACTCTCCACGTGCAGCTTCCCAAAACCCAACTCCTTCATACATTTGACCACAAGGGTCCAATTTTACATTAATTTACTTGGCTGAAATCCCTCCTGATTTCAACAAATACATGTATCAATGAGGAAGGAACTTCATGATCGCTGCTCTCGCTAAGCAAGTAATTGTAACCGCCTCTTTCTGTTCCTCGTCCTGCCCGAAATGGGCAATGCCCCAACCTCGAGCCTGCTGGGTTACCTGGGAGCAGCTCTCCTGAGCAATCCCTGTCACCAATCCCAAATCTTCACTTTGGAAAGGGCCATTTTATTACCATAAGGGCACAGGGAACATCCTGACCTCAACCTGAAGCCAGGTGACAGTGGTTTTCAAAACCGTCATCTGTTTATTGACATGAAACAAGGGAAGGGATACACCAGTGACTGCCGATTCCTACCCTAACACTCGTGACTTCCCTACAGTCATATAGCTGGGAGCCAATTAGTTTTATTTCATATGTAAACAGTATTCTAAAGTGGAGCAAAGAGGAATTCACTGGTGCATACTATTATAAAGCACAAGGCAAACACTTCTAAAATCACTTCACATGCTTTTTATTTGGAGTCTCTGTCTCGCATTCCTTCTAGCCAGGAATTAAAAGAAGTTCAAAACCATTCATCTGTGTACATTCAAGAAACACCACACAAAATCACCAGGCACAGTGAATTTCAGCTGTTTCCTCATGTCCGCTGTTACCAATAACACATGGGTTATCTCACACACTGCAGCAGCTGTGCAGATCAGAGAGAACTTCTATTCAATCGGTCAAACGCCATGCAACAGTCCCAAAACGACTGAAATTTACACAACTTTAAAATCACAGAAGCATGTTCTAACAGCATCAGAGAAATAAGATATCCCCATAAACATACGAACAGAGGAAAACCAGTTTCCTTTCCTCTCCTTCCCAGGTGTGCAGTGTTAACTCCATTAGGAACACACAGTATTTACTTTGACTTCATGCAAGAACCACACATGTATACTGAGAAATAAGTCAACTGCTCCCAGGCAGAGTATGTCCCATTTGAGCTCCACCTGCTTTTCCCTGACCAGAGCCATGAATTTTGGCCTTTCTCTTCTAGCTAGAACGAGCCATTTCATGAAACTTACAGAAATTACAGGAAAAAGAGAGAAAGAAATCAAAACAGATATGAGAAGCTGTTGTTTAATGTGAGTTGGGACATGCTGGGGTACACATGGATGACTCTTCGCCAAAGAGAAGGGGTAGAATTTTCAGCCAAGGAGGGGGGAAGCAATGGGTCAGGAACCGCAGAGTTGTTTTCAACAAATCCTCACGTCATCAGTGATGATGTTGCTTATTTTGCAAAGCAACACATGCAGGATTGAACAGGTGTGTGCAGGGAAAACCTGCTCAGTTCTGCAGCCAAGTATTTCCCCTTACTGAAGAGCATCTGAAAACATCGCAGCCCAGGTGCTCTTGCACTGGAAGTGGCACTTGGCATTGCTCCCTCCAACACTGCTGAGAGCTGGAACTCCTCCAGGGCCTCTCCTCGCATGTTTGAAGAAAACCGAGTACTTCTAAGTATTTCAACCTGCTTAAGTTGTTTAGATAGCTTGGTATTTGGCTCTAAATACCTGATAGATTTAAGAAAGCAAAAATATAAGCAGCTTTTTATAAAGTTTTATATTTGGTTTGTGGCCAAACTGCAAAGTATCTGAGGCAGTTGTACTGCAAAAGTAACTAAACAGGGTTTACCACTTCTCCTGCCTAAAGCAGGATCTTGTTCCCTTAGGTGCCAGGCAACAACTGAATGCATATTTTACATTACTCATCTCAGTAACATTGATATGAAGAAAGATGTGTAAATAGCTACTTGAAGAACACCATATCTGAATTTACAGCTTATTGAGCCAATTGAGCCAATAGCCCACCAATTTCTTGAGCAGCCCAACTTTCCTGCAGTAGCACACAATGGCAATATTACACACACAGACTGTCCTGACTACTTATGCCATATAAACTGTGTTTAAAACAAAGGAGAATAAACAACTACCACCCACTGGTTGTCAGGCTGGCTTCTGCATGGCCTTTCTTGGCCATGCAAACTGCTGAGCAGACGTTTCCTCCTTGTATGCAATCTGCATAGCTAGGCCTGCAAAGCCAGTCTGACCACAAGAGATTAATAGCTTTAGCCAAATAATGCGGTAACCATGTGAACCGTGAGCTGTTTGAGCACGTCTGCGAGCCTCTCGGCAAGGTTCAGCATGCTACTATCTGCATCGTGTTGCCAGGAGACACAACATCAACGGGAACATGAGGGAAGCCGGGTTGCAGTGACCACCAGTGAACTCCACAAGAGTCACTCAGAGTCCAAGCAGTCACATCACAGGTTTTAGCTCTGCTGATAAAAGATGATGTTGCACAAGAAGGAAGTGGTGACCATACATAGTAAAACATTTACCCTCCACTTCAAACTCTAACCTAAAACCATGTTAAGTCTGAGTTTTAAGATGTATTGGCCTCAATGTATGAAATCAGCAGCTCTAGTATTAAAAAAGTTTCACTCACTGGTTCTCGCTGATACTTATCCACAAACATGAAGCTTTTCCAAAGGATAAAATACAGACAAAAGTTACCAAATTTGCCAATTTGTCAGTCCAAATCACATCCCAGCAGACATTGTAAATTTATAACAGTCACTCAACCTTGCACTGGGGCATGAACTTCTAGCACTGTCTGAAGAAAAGATCTTTACAACACCTTTTAAGAGCAGGAAGAAGAGTACAGACTATAGAATTAGCAGCTCAAAACAGAATTTAGTTAGAAAACTGCATTGTTTAAAATAATTGAGCAGCAGCAGAACTCTGGCACAGCACACCTGGGTTTCCAGGACCACGCATGGTAACAACATCTTGTGGCTGCCAACACACCCCTGAGTTTCCTCCCGATCAGTTCAGACAGACAGAAACTCCGTGTACCAGGAGACCAAAATACCCACCAGACTAGAAACCTGCAAAGTAAGTGCAAAGACAGACAGTACTATTCAGCCAATTCTACAGCCTGGAGATGACTCAGCAATTGGGAGGCACTGTTTCTTTTAAAATTAATCATTCCTAACTCCATCCATAATTTTGAACATGCAGATCACGTGTGCAATGATGAATTATGCAATACGGGCTTCAAAATTAAAACTTCTTGCCCATTTGCACAGAGCTCAAATTTAAATTATTTGCATGGGCTTATTTCTACATTTGCCCTTCAGTTTTCAGAAATCACTTAAAATATCTGGAAAAAATGGAAGTTTCTCTGTTGTAAAAGAGCAAATTTTATCTGCAAGGCAGTTACAAGATATTTAAAAAAATAACAGACTGGCATATTTTTTCATGACAATTCTATAAAATATGATTATTCTCTATCACATATAATTCTTATTTCCCACTTTACTTCTATTTTCAGTGCAGGGTATCTATATTCTGGTATGGTCTTCAGTAAAAAGGATGGGTCCATCGGCTGATGGAGCCTGAGTTTTAGCACCTAATCCAACATCCCGTTAGTAAAGTAAAAGTAAAGTACTTTTAGGAAAGTAAAGACTTGCACTGACTTGAAGCATTAGATTGGGTCTCTGATGCCTAATGAGAAAGCGCAGCCTAGTAAATGAAAATTAAAGCATTAGGGGAGAAAGGATATAGTTTCTTCAGGAAGTGGAAGACGCAGCGAGGACAAATCCCCAAGGAATTGGATGGCAAAGGCAAGTTGAGGTTTTGGTTTTTTTTTTTTGGTTTTTTTTTTTTTTTTTTTTTACACCCAACCACGGAGCATTGATTTGAACTGACCACGACTGGAATGAGTCACACCAGGCTCGCAGGTTACAGCAGAGCAGGTAAGATACCAGAAATCTGCACTCATGCTTCCTCCAGAGAATAAAGGAGCAGACTAGGCCCTGCACTGACGAGAACATGGACTCTGATGAACTTGGGAACATCAGCACTCCCCACTACTATTCAAAGTAGAACCTGCACTATAGAAGTTGAAGAAGTTTTGAGTTAGACGTCAGGGTGCAGGATGAAGCCTAAACTGATACATAACATAGCCAGGGAAACTTAAAAGCTGCTTGCTAATTTCAGAAAATGTGTAGGTAGACACTACTATGCATAGAGGAAACAGTAACTTCTAATAAATGGTTTAACGTTTGTATATGACAACTTACAACAGATGATCAGCATTTCTGAAGGCATTGCTCAAGTTGTTTGTATTGAATTAGCTGAAACATCACCATATGTTATCATTTTCCAGTCAGAAGACTTCACAGAGCACCCATCTGATTGCAGCTGCTTAAAAAGTAATTATGGCAATGCTTGGAGTGCATGCAGTCAGTTTGGATTCACAGGGATGGAAAGCAACTGCTGCATCATTCTCGCTTCAATCACCACACAGGCTCATTCATTCTTTTTCCAACACAGAGAAAGGACTAATTTGGAATGTCAAGAATGAGCACAATCTCACACAACAGGCTCCAACTCTCTCAGTTCCTACAGAACTAAGTTTTCTCATTTCACACGCTTCAAGTTCTTCAGCCTCAAAGAATACCTTCCAGATGCTAAACAGTAGTTTTAATAGGCATGCAAGAATTTTGTGCTGTGGCAAACTTGTTAGATATTCTTCAGGTTACATCACAGGGTTTATAAAGCTCTCATACACATAACATCAGGAGAAAAAGAATGCATGTTCTGTTAAATTTCTACATCGCTGCTCAGTTAGCAGTAAGGGAGTAAATTTGGTTACCTACCGATACTTCACTTTGATCCTGTCGTTGTCAGGGTTGCAGTAGAGCCTTTCCAGATGCTCCTGGGAATCGTTGGTGACACTTTGCCAGCTCTGGGTTGCTGTCCTCCTCACTTGCCAATGGTATGGCAAGACCGTGTGATGTTTGGGACAATCACTGCCATAAAGACAAATGCCCTGCAGAAAATCCACACAGATTTCAATCCCATCTTCCTGATGGGTATGATACTGCAGCTGGTTCAAGAGCTCAAATACCAGATCTAGAGAAGCTTCTTCACTTTTATCCTGGAATATCCCAGCACTGAATTTATTGCTTGGGTCCACATGGTATTGCACAGGACAGCTGTTCTCCTGGAATAAGCCAGATGTGTAGCTTTCCAGCATTTTGTCAGGGAACAAAGGACAAGCTGCACCATTGCTCGCAGCTGGGTGCAAAGGGTGATCCTGGAATGATTCATTACCACTATCAGCAGCAGCTCCAGGAGCCGTTTCTGGTATGAAGCCTTGTTCTCCTGACTGGACATCCTGCTCGGGATGCCCAGAAGAAGGATGAGCCACTGGCAACTGACTCTGCCCATCCGGAACTGCTGGCATCAGCACTCTCACATCATTTTCTGCTTGGGGGCAAGAAGTACCGAGATCCAGAGTTTTTTTCACAGCAGGTTCACATAAATCACTGTGGCTGCCACCTTGGCCGCAGGGCACAAAGACCCTATCCAAGGTCCCAGCTCCCAGCAAACTGGTAAAGATGGGCCGCAAAGCACAGAGAGTTTGTGTGTCCAGTCTCTTCTGCACTTGCTGCTTCTTCTTGAAGCAAGGTTTCACTGGTGGTATCTTCTCAGTCAGTCTTACCTGATGAGGAAAGTCCTCAGAAGGAGGGCACTTCATTCCCAGGCAGTGAGCCTGCTGCACGACATACGTTGGCTTCGGTTCGGTGTCCATCAGATACAGACTTCGCTCTCTCCAAATAACTTTCAAATGTCCCAGAGCCTCACAGGAACCAATCTAGGACAGAAAGGAAAACAAGACAGTTAATCTCTCTAATTGCTCACGGTTGACACGAACAAGATCACCCCTGGAGAGGATTTCAAGCCAGCAATAGCAAACCTCTCCCCTCTCTGTGACTGTGGGTAGCCCCTAGGCACGTAAAACATGAAACCAGCTAAACTCGGGCTAATTGATCCCAAACACACACTCATTGTCTGCTCACACAGGGAATCTCAGAGACACTCAGGCACGCACACACGGTCCCCGGGG
>NW_010173704.1:0-3410 GCF_000695765.1 Mesitornis unicolor | reverse complement strand
CACCCGCACCTGGGGCCGCGCTGGTCAAGGCCTGCGCCAGAGAGAGAGCGAGGCATGCCCTGCACCCCCCTTAAATACCTGAATTCGCAGGGGTGCTGCTTGGCTTGGCCCTGGTCAGAGGTGGGTCTGAGAAAGGCGAAGGGGGAGCTTTTCAGGTAGCTTCTTAAAGGGCCATCTCCATAGCCCTTCCCCTGTTACCAAAGACACAACCAAAAACCCCTCACAGAAAACCAATACGCTGTCCTCAACCAGCAACATACTGGTGTATCTACTGATGTTCAACCACCTACAACTGCATTATGGCCTAATCGTAAGACTACAGATGAAGGATGAAGTAGCCATTCACTCCTCTAATGCTCAAAAGCATACAATGGAGTAAAAGCAGAAGAGATATACAGGAGAACACTCCAACCACACAGTTATAAGTAAGACTGGGCAGTGCAAACAAGATGCAAAGCCTTGTCATCGATGTAAAGTGTTACAGGCATCCAGAGTACAAATTAGAGCTCAGAAATTACACAAGGGCTGAATTTCATCTCTAATCTAGCTGCAGCACTCAGAATTAATTGCAACCTATTCAGACTCACATCTTCCTATGTAATAGCAAGAGACTGTGGCTATGGCAGAGGTATAGATCAGCACCTGATCGCAAACAACAGCAAGGTCCCTGGGATGGATTCCTTCAAGTGCTGGATAACAGAACGTGAGATTAGCCACAGGAGTAACCCTGTTTACCTGTTTGCAAGATCAGATCTATGGAGGCTGTAAGAGTGAATCTGTGTCTATTTAAGAAGCAGCAAAATAACACCACAATTTAAAATACTTTAGGCTGAAGGTCTAATTATTATCTCCAAAGGTTATAAAAGGAAATACATTCTGCATTGCATAGGAGGTAGCGTGCAGCTCATCCTCTTACAGCTATGGGTGAACACATTCAGTCTATCTGGCTGCCACTGTCACATCACATCAGCATAAAAAATGTCTCTGTACAAGTAAAAGAAATTACCATAGAGAAGAAATAAATCATTACAAATAAAAGTTCCACCAATTAATTTGATTCCATCAATAAAACCTTGCTTATCTGAGTACAGCACAGCAAAAAGACTGTGAGTCATGCAAGCTTGAGCTTCAGCTGCTTGGAGACTACAAAGCTAAAAAAGTCATATATATATTTATTAAAAAAAAAATATACGAGACACAAAGGTTGCACATTTTTCATACACATTTTCACTTGTGTGTTGACAAGTCTCCAAACTGCATTGCTATGTACGATTCCAGAGCAGGAAGACAGAAAGCTTGAGTTTGTACAACCTTAGCACAAGACTGACAATGACGCAGGAAAGCACTGTGCATTGCCACAGCTCTTGTTCTGCTGTTACATGCTTAATTTCAAGGATTTATAATTATGCAGGAATTTTAAAAAGTCATCATCACCAAAAACTGGGCCCTTCCCTCAAGCGTGGATTACCAAAATTATGCAAGGGAGGAAATTGTGTTTGCTTTGCTGTGGAAAGCTGATTAATTTGTTAAGAATTCAGGCCTTAAAACTCAACCTCACAAAGAAAATACATGGATAAAAAGAAGAGTACCTACACAGTTTATTAAATATTTAATTAAAATGCTATGCTGAGCAACTAATCACATTAGCCATTTTTAAATACAGATACTGTATCTAGATGACAATTTCAAATTATGAGTCTTTTAAAGCCAGAGTTACATCAAGGGCTTAAATGAACTTTGAAGGAAAATTCCAAGGATTTTATTTAACCTAGATAACATTGTATGTCAGCTTTGCAGAAATAACTTTTTTGTTATAACAACTTCTGCCTGCTAGCCTGTGACACATTTTCCTTAGATCGATATCCCCACAACAAACATGAAGGAGTTCTTTCATGTCCAACTCTTGTCCAATATATTTCACTGAATCACATCCAGATTTATTGCGGCTATGGATCATAGTGTAACTTACAGACACAAAAAAGTATGCAAATTAAAATGAATAAAACCAGAATATGATGTCCCTTCCAATCCCTACCACTCTGTGATTCAGGACAAACATGAAAAAATTTATATAAGTTGCAAAGGTAGCTTGATAATGAAATTTTCTACCTTCAGAAAAACTTACTGTGAAGTAGATGTTATTTTAGAAGAAAACACTTAGCTTACCTGGCTACTATGGACCACTTCCCCTACAGTTAATATGCTGTGTGTGCAAGCATACAGCAAACCTGTTCCGCTCTTAAGCACTAGGACAACACATATAATGCCAGGAAATGGTACAGAGAAAATGCCAAAGGTCACTTTCCTTAAAAGTTTTTAATAGGCTCACATATAAAGTATGTATTTATATATAGTCGTATTTAAACTATTTTACGTGAGGCATTTGCAGGCAAGATTAATCTAAGCCAAAAGCTATGGTTTAAATGTTTAGGCACCTGTAGGAGGAAAAGACTATTCACAGAACAAATGCAGCCTCACATTTCATAACATCTTTAAAACTGCAGCTATCTCCCAAGACAAAAGCTTCTTCTATACAATAATACTATGGTGGTGGTTTTGCTCAGTGTGTATGAATTTGGGTTAGGGACTGGAGATGCTCTACAGACAATAGTTGAACAGAAAAAAAGTAATACTCACTTTGACCCTATTTCTTCCCTTTGTTCAGTACAAAAGTCATAGTAACACCCCAGAAACTCTCTGGGAAGCCCCTTTTTTCCTCTGATGGTGCCAGAGTAGAGAGGAAAACCAGGCTGGATGGGACAGACAATTTAGTCCTGTGCTATATGAAACCGAAGTAATCCATAACGTAATAAAATGAGAGTTTACTAAGATGGTAAGTATCAGTTCAGTCACAAAATTCTAAGATGCAAAGAAAGAAATGATAGAGGCAAATAGGAACAGGCAGGAAAAAAAGAAAGAGAATTCCAGAAAAAGACACGACGTGGCATAACTAACAGCAGGAGCAAGGTGTAATGGAGGATGCTTTCCAAAACGCAGAGGATGTAGCCCGGCAGTCTTTCTGCTCAGAAGAAAAGATTGTTTTTAAGCAGCAAAAGAATTCTTACTCAGCACAAGGACCCCTGGCCTTTCACTCCACATCAACAGTCCCCACCACACAGCATCTCCTATTCTGCGCTGGGGTTCCTAAACTGTATTTCTGAAAGTTTTCTTCCTTCTTCTCTGATATAAAAGTTGAAAGAACAAAGGCCTTTTATCCCTACAAAAAGAAAATGAAAGCATTCTTTCTGCTGACTTCATTCTATTCCAATTAGTCTCACAAATGACCTGGCTTCCCTGCTTCTTTTTACTAACAATATTAACATAAAGAAACCTAGGAAACTTTCCTAAACTGAGCTAATGCCTGGGGAATTAGTATACTTAATATTAACCTTAGTTATTATATTATTATT
>NW_010173703.1:0-6580 GCF_000695765.1 Mesitornis unicolor | reverse complement strand
GGCTTGGCCCTGGTCAGATGTGGGTCTGACATTGGAATGTGGGGAGCTTTTCAGGTAGCTTCTTAAAGGGCCACTTCCATGGCCCTTCCCCTGTTACCAAAAGCAAAACCAAAAATCCCTTACAGAAAAACTCAATAAAACAAACAGCCCTGCTGGCATAGCCAGCTCTGTCTGCCAGACTGCACCCAGAGCTCACTGCCTCCAAAGCTCAGGCTCTCCATCTTTTCTAAAGCTGGTCACAAATTTTCAGCCAGTCTGTCTCAAACAGCCAAAGTTCACATCCCCCTGTTTTTATGTAGCCGCTTATTCCAACCTTGAACAAGTATCTTGTGGTTTGTAATGTTCCTAGTGCCCAGTTTCTTGTGGCACAGAAACCACTGACAAAAAGGGGTTGCACAATATGGGAAGGAGAGTCAGTGGGCTTCTTCATCTTGCAGACATCAGCTGGAGTTTTAAAATCTCTCTTCTACAAGTCTTTATGAGTATTTGACTTCTTTAAGCATTATCTTAGAAGTCTGAGCTCAAATTGGTTTTGGTCACAGTTACATTGCCTTATACTGTCTATAATTTAGATACTTAATAAAATGGAAAAGGCATTTTCTGAGTTAAAAAGAATGTTTAAAGTATGTGTGATTATAGCATAGTAGGAGCAACTACCGCTGAAGCTTAATGGCATAGGTGTGCCAATTAAAATCTGATTTAACGTTCCATAGTAGTGAGAATATGGATAGGTTTCTTTTAAAAGTATAGTATAGTGTATTTAAAGAATAGTATAGGGTATTTAAAGAGATTTATCTTTCCATAACAATGAGAATATGGATAGGTTTCCTTTAAAATAATGGTATAGTGTATTTAAAGAGCTTTAAAAGGAAGAACTATATTTTGTGTTGTATTTCTGCAGATAGTTTTATTAGATCGTTAAAAAGTTATATATGAAGGGCACCATTTCTTACCAAGAAAATGAGATTTTAAAATAACGCACATTAGTGGTCAATCCTTGTTATGTATGTTTGAGTTCTAGCAGCGGTAATGATTTGTTTTAAAGGAGCCATATCAACCTGTGCTGATTTTTAAGCCTTTGCTGATTGATTTGACTTTTTTGATGTATTATAAATCACACAGCTATAAAGTCACAGCAAAAATTCCATTAAACTTGTGAGGTAAAAAAAACCAACTCCATAAATAAAACAATATGAAATGCAAGACAGCAGCAATGTGCTATTTCTTTTCCTTTTTTAAAAAAATCTAAGTTTTAGTTTACAGCCAAGACCATTTTTAAGTTAAGAAAAACAATGGCAACAAATAAGAATCTATCATGAGTGTCACTATGCAGATGTATTTTATTTCCTATACTTGAACTTGAAATGCAACAATATTTCAGTTTCTATCACTGTGCTGCTATAGACCTAATTTTAGTTATTTCATTGATCAGAACTGGTATTATTTGTTCTCAAATTCAGACTCTTGACCAGGAAAACTATTGTCAGAAATAGCTACAAGAGGTAAAGACTTCTGAATATGATCCCTCTTGCTTCTAATAGTTTAATTCTTGCATTTCCACAGTCTGGTACCATCTAGACTGACTGACCAGTAACTGTTGAACTTCACACCAGACACTACTTTCTATATGATTTCTTGTTGCTGTGTATATTGTCTTGTGTATTACCCTGTTTCACTTCCATGTTTAAGCTGAGTTGATAAATACTGAAGTAATTCTTTAGAAGTGGCAAAAATTTTGTGATTGAGATCTCAGAAATGAAAAAGATGATATGTTCTTGAGTTAAATGCCTTAAAAAGTTGATTCAGTTGTTCTAAGTTACACAGTTTTATTGGAATTCTCTCATTTTCTTCACAAAAATAAAACTTAGCCTAACTGTAAATTAAAATACATTTTTAAAATTGAAGTAGGGAATTACTTTTAGAATTTACTGTGTTTTCTTTAGTTTGTTTTTTTTTATTTTAAAAAATATCTATAAATTCATGATGCGCTCATATTATTTTACTGTATTTTAGCATCTTCATAGACACAAGGTATAACATTCAAGACACAAGATTTGCATTTTGGGTTTTATCATAACAGCCAAATATGACGGGGCATATTCGCTAGTCAGTTAAGCTAGGCTTTAGTTGTACTACAGGGCTGAAGGTGACACAGTGGTGTATGTGTGAGCTATGTGTTAACTGGCTACTAAAACATCTCCTGAAATGCCTTGAAGCTAATGACTACATCTTTCACCTGATGCAGCATTTTTAAAAATTATAATACTGATGGTGATCCATATGTTCTTGTCAGTGAGATGGGGCTGAAGGGCTGCTGATTTTCTGTTGAAGAACATGTAATAGATTGCATTATGCTTTATTTACATTTCAGTTCTGTCATGTGGACAGTAATCCTTGATTGTTCCATTCTGCTGTCCTCGCCCCGACTCCTGCAACTTGCGTGATCTGTGAGGAAACAGGCAGTTGAAAAGTACACTGGGCAAGTAAGAGCTGGCACTGATCTTAGGTGCTAGTCAGTGCATTACAGCCCACAGTTGTAGCACACCATATGAATGTATGTTAAAGAGAAATGAAGGGGAAATAGCAGGAGAAGAATATAGTCACAGAGTCGTTATTGTTGTTCTGAGTCAGCATGGGCTTGTAGAAAATCAACAAATCTAACTTACGGTTGTATTACCTGCCAGATGAGGATTCCTCTCCAGCTGGTTGGTAGATATATGAAAATGTGCAATTAATTGCATATTTGGACTGTTGCTTTCTGTAGAAGTGCACATGCTGATAGTTTTTGAAATGGAGGATCTATAGCTGCCTTTAATTAGTGTTAGTCCAAACAAATATTGTGAGCCCCCCAAATATCACATAGCAAATGTTGTAGCTCATGCGTATGCAAAGGCAAATACACGTATTCAAAGTGTATTCTATTTCACTCCCTTGGCCCTTACTGCACAGAGTTTCTGAAGTATTTCTCTAAAATTCTGTATTGCTCATTTTTCATGGGATCATAGCAGAAGGCTCAGAAAGCAGCTCCTTTGTCTCCACTGTTGTTTCTCTCTTTTTTCCTATTTCCTTGTTTCTTATTTCGAGTACTTTTATGACTGCATGGAGCACATCTCATTAATCTCTTATCAGATTCCCTCTGCTGGTCTGTCATTTCATCCACAGCTTCAGAATCCTGACATCAAGTGCTGTTCTTGACAGGTTGAATACTTGTTCCAGAAAGAAAACTTGTTTTAGTGTTAAATTCTTGCATATGCAGACACTATTGCAATTAAATAGTAAGGGATTTTTTTTGGGTTGTTTCACTCAAAAGAATGACATTCCTTTGTTTTATGTATACATACACACTGAGATTATTGTGGAAGAAGATATAGTTGGATAATTCTACCTTTTAACCCTTCAAATCTTCTTTGCAACCACTGCTACTTTACAAGCTGTAAGATTTCAGATACTACAATGAAAGAAAGACCTGTTATTTCATGCACTGGAGCTGAGACCATCTGCTTTTGCTGAAGAAATTTCTGTATGTCTTTTGACAGTTAAACGGATAAATAACCAAATGGGAATTACAAGTAGCAGTGGTAGCAGTGTGAGGCTTGTCATGCCAAGAAATCTCTGAGGCCACCTGGAATTGCTACTGAATGAGAAAAAGAAGTATGTTTTATTACTCCTGAATACCCTTCCTTTAATCACTTTATCTTTCCTGTACACACATGTCTGGTTTCCTTATCTCATGTTCGTCCTGCAGCTTCTCAGGAACTCTGGTTTGTTTAATGTTCTTCTTTGTGAAAGTCACGGGGTTTGCTCATGTTAGCCACAAACTGCTGCAAGATTATTGCTCCAAGATTACCATGAGTCTGTATAAACTTCTTGACAGGATTAGTAGGGGCCATTGCTGCTTCAGATAATGATGATAGTCTAGACTGGTGAAACTGCAAGCAGTGTGGAGGTAATCAGAGAGATGTCAAGATAGCCTTTTTATTATCTGAAAGTAGAGCACAAAAATGGTCGAAGAGTGTACATGGAAATGTGTTCAGTACACTTGTTGAAAGGTGGGAGGAACCATGATACGTGAATTTATTTCAGTTACCTTGACTGCATGTGCTCATTTCAATACACATTTGCAGTATGAAGACAAGTTTAAAAGTCCTTGGTGCCAAGAGAAATGCTTACTTCTTTATATGTTGGATAATGACATGTGGGTAGATACTCACATGTGTGCCAGAGTAATACAGAAGAGAAAATTCTGCATAACGAATCTCTGCAGTGAAATCACAGCTGTTGCTGGAATAACTGCTGCATGTCAGAGGTAAAGTTTGTGGTCTCCAGCAGAGCTTCCTTAGTAGCCCAGGGGCTGTTGGCTTTCCAAAGAGAAGTGCAGAATGCAAGAAAACCTTCTGCATTTGCTTTTCTTGTAGACTGCTGATGCTAGAATAGCCAGAGCTTTAGAAAAGTGAAGCCTGGGTGGGTGAATACTTCTTGCTGAGCTGAGCAGAGGATGGCAGACAGCATTTTCTCTTTGATGTCTGCTGTATTTGACAGAGTTTCCCGGGTGGCTAGGCTTCTTTCAGGATGATGTTCCTGTTAGAAATAGCTAATTTGGGAGACATCAAATAGTTCCTAATTTAGCTTATTTTAAAGGAACTCACTATTGAAAGTGAGGCAGATACCAGTGAGATACCAGTGAAAGCAGCGGGTGGGTAAATGTGTGTGGGGGTAGTAAGCAAAGGAGCCACTTCAGAGTACTAAAAAAAATTCCATTTGCCTTATGCTGATTTGACTTCAGGTACATGTCTTCTGAAAGTGTCACTGAAATAAGATCTCCCCACTGTTCTTACATACAAATAGGAGTGTATTTACTTGTTGCTCGCATGTAAGGAATAAAGTTGGGAAGGGAGGGGGGTGAGATCCTTCATTCAGACACAGTAAATACAGGTGTGAAAACACCAATCACAGGATATGACATATGGAAGTGTGCATGAGTATGAAGTCCAGTTTTGAGCTAGTACATGGATGCATGCACCTTTCCTGGTATAAAGAAAGCCCTGAAGACAGGTCCAATCCCTGAGGGGTTTTTCTCACCTTGTGATACATTGCCTGTATCAGGGCCATGGACACAATCTTACCTGTAGCCTTCTCCTTTTCTAACATCCTTGAATATTATTTAAACATATAATTTTAAGATGGCAGCTGGTTACTCCCTGCTTTTTATCCCTTCCCTCATAATGTGATGAGTTGCCTGTGGTCACAAGACCAGTGGTGACCTTGAAAAAACATGCTTTCATGTTCATGAAATTCATCCAGTTCACAAATTCATCCAGTCCACAGTCAGCTCCTTGGGCAGCCAAAGCAGACTTCATCTGGTAGTGGTGGCTCACGGTTGTCCTGTCTTCCCAGCTGCCACTGAATGCTCAAAGAGAGCAGGTGCCCATTGCACATCTAGAGTGCAGATGATTCATGAAGCTGATGCTTTAGTAGTAAGTCTAATTAGCTGCAGATCTGCTTGTCACCCTTGTTCTGCATGGAAGTGAGTGGCTTGCTGCAGTATGAAGGTGCTCTACATTTCCACAGCATTTCCAAGAGCCTGGAACATTTACTCCATTATGCTCTTTATCCTGTATACTCCTTCAACAGACGTTCCAAAAAGTTAAACATTCAGGGTCTTTAACACATTCTAGTATTGCAAAATCTGCTTGCTGGACAGATAGCATTTAATCCAAATTTACTGTGACAGTTGGAAGAAGATCCTTTTACCTTAATTATCTTGCAGATACTTAAGGATATCTTTCAGTATAACACCAGAATTTGACTTTACTATTGAATTGAGATTGAATATACTGGAAATAAAAAAAGGCTGAACATCATTGTTTGCATTTAGCAAAAGAGCAGCACAATGCAGTTTATGCAAAGCAAAATACTTTTTCATTCTGAATGCTTTAAATTGTTTTTCATATTTTTAACATTACAACTCGTACAAGTAGTTAGGACATATTTCTTTTCAAAGCACTCAAACATCCAGTATGACATTATAATATCATATCATTCTGATTACTTTTGCCTTTTTCCCTTCACTAGAGGATTGTCAAGTGGACGTCTCTGATGATACTTCACAAACTGACTGAACAAAAAAGAAGCTCATTCTTTCAGCACTGAAAATATTTGCATTATATATATTATATGAAAACAATCTTGCTTGGACCTAGAACATGATTTACAATCTGGAGCACTGCAATTAAAAAAAAAAAGGAATCCAAATACAGATGAGAAGAGTCAGATCTAGATACGTATATGTGCAATCAAAAGGAGGAATTTTTCTTCTTTTGCATGTTCTTAATTTTTCTTCTTTCACATGTTTGAGGAAGGAAGTAATATCTATAGAATGTTCCCTAATGGCAGTAATATTTAGATTTTTACCATAAATCTTTCTGCTGAAATGCACAGGCCAACAAATTTATTGAGTGCTTTATTCCGTGCTCACACTGGCATCTCTAGGACATAAACACATCATTGAATGCATTATATACAGAGAAAAAACACTTCACAGACTCACAAAATCACAGAATGTTAGAAGTTGAAAGGGACC
>NW_010173702.1:3069-11236 GCF_000695765.1 Mesitornis unicolor | reverse complement strand
TCACGCTAGAAATGGGGAGTTACTTCTCCAGACACGGAGTGATGAGAACCTTCCCCCTTGGACGGAATGCCGGCCAAGGTAACTTATGCGGGAGCCCTTACTTGGGGGGACAGGATGAACTCAGAACCATACCGATGACTGGACAGATTGACGAATTCGCTCCCTCTCCATCCCCACCACTCAGGTCACCTTGGGGGTAAGATTATTTACCTCACCTAATGCTGAGTGATATATTTCCTCCTCAGGTTCATATTCCCTGGGTGTATTTTATATTTTTCCTCAGGTGTATACTCTGAGGATATTTTATGTATCTCCTCAGGTGCATTTCTAGGTTTCCCTGAGTATACTGGTTTTGCTCCACTGTATTTCTGTTCAAATGGGCTTGTTTATTTGCCAGGTGGCCAGGCTTACTCTGGGCAAGTTATTGTTGCTGTTGTTAGTGTTTGTGTTTCATAGTGTGTTGTTGTTGCTATTATATTTGTTACACAACCTTTAGTGTACCTGTAGCTTTTCAATTTATCACTGGCAATCCAAAAGAACCTGTAAATGTTGCTGTAAATAAATGATTACTATTTGTTTCCCGACTTGCGTCTGTCGTCTGTTGTGTATTAGGTGCCGGCCTCACAAGACCAGATTTATCTCCTCGTTTTCACAACACTTGCAACAGTTTTGAATTAATTAGATAGCAAATCTCCAGCAATTACAAGCGACTCATAACACCCACTCACACCTCAGTCAGCTAAGAGTGTCCACACCACTGTTAGTTTAGCACTTTTGTTGGCTACAGGGTTTGCCAAACAATTCTGAGAAGTCTAAGGGGCTCCTGCCTCAACTATAAGCACTCCCTTCACAGCTAACTTTCTTGTGAACCATGTCTTGGCTTGTGCAGTCTCATTTTGGTTTTAGTCATATATGTGCAACTTCAGAGAAGCATCTTTCCCTCTGAAGTCTGTAAACCTGTCAATTCATAAATGAGAATAATTGGAATATAGGGAAGAAAGGAAACATAAATTGCTCTGTGAACATTCTTTTCAAAGCATGTCTCTATTTTGTTCTGTGCTTCATAGCTTGTTAAAGAATTACAGAAGTGTCTTCAGAACACCAAAAAGTATGCAGCATTTATTCAGCTTCCTTTTTAATCTCAGCAAAGTATTAATTACTGTTTGCATAAATTTTGCTATGACACTAAAGAATATATTTGCCAGTCACTTTCACAAAATACACGAGAAGAGAGAACCACAGCTTCCTGTGCAGTGGTATAATTTCCAAAACCACAAATCTGCTAACTTTACACCCTCAGCTGTTTGTACCAGTACAGAGGCTTGAATTTTGCCTCCTACTGTCCATAGCCCTTCTGATCCAGCTTTAGCAGCCCTCTAAAATTTACAAAGCTGGACAACAGATCTGCTATGCATGAATATCACTGTTTGAAAACAAAATCCTTCAAGTGGTGTTTCTAATCTACTCTGGCAGTTTTAGTTCAGGCATGTAAAGTACTTTGTGCTAAATAAGTTCAAAACTGGCAAATGTTTTCATTCAATGCAAATCTAAATATTAAATTGGTTTACAAAGTGACTTATAAAGTAGAAATCAAGTAAGTGAAATAACACATATTGTGCTTATGGACTTTGTATTATTAAATGAATTCATTTAGACAGGATAAATTCCAGGTTCACCTCAGAGTTCACATGAGCAAACTAAAAGCACAGAAGTGAGTTTCTGTACCACTTTTTCATATACTGACATGGCTTTGTGTGAAAGACAGAAAGACACAATAGCTTATGAGAGTTATAGGATCTCTTCATGGATTCAAATTAACTACAGACAAATCTCACACAAATCTAACTGAGCAATTGCAGGCCCTTACAGAAAAAACAGTGTAAGGAAACTGGTGAACACAGATGAAAGTGCCAAAATAAAGATGGAAGAACTATGGAGGGAAAAATAAAAAGCAACACTGCAAGGAAATTACTTTTCTTGTAAGAATGTTCATCTTCTACGAACAGATCACTCTGAAAAGACATATGACTTTTTATAAGTGACAGTTAGTTAGATGAAAAATGCAACAATTAATCACTGAATAAGACAAGTACAGTGTTTTTCCCATAGTCATTGAAATACCAGAAATTACACTGCACTGACTAGGACACAAGGGACCATAGATATGAAGGCACCAATTAGAAAACTCATTACTCTGAATCAAGAAATGACTCACCTTTCTTGGTTACTATCACAGTAGTCATCAACAGTGTTTGCACAGAGCCAAATCATTATCCATTAAAAAGCATTCTTAAAACAGAATTTCACCCACATAAATGATGTATGCGACAAACACCTCTAGATTGGATATCAGTACAAATAATGTTGATCTTTTGCCTAGCAGAACTGCAGAACTGTCAGTGCAATCCATAACTATCAAAGCTGTGAAGGAAACTCTTCAAGAAAAAATACTAAGGTTTCTGATAATAAGACAGCAAAAACTTTCAGGTCTGACTACAAAGCAGATTTATGTATTATTAAAAAAAAAAACCAAACCCACAGCCCTTTTTGCCTCTCTTCTTTTCCTTCACTTTGTTCCAATGATATGGATTATATTCAGACCTTGGAAACCATTTTCTTCATTTCTGATTGTTACCAAGCATGCCTAATTTTGCCATTATCCTGAATTTAGCCATTTCCGATTGTTAGCAAATCTCTAACTGAATGATCCTTTCACTATTTTCAAGAAGAATACATACATTTATCTTCTTGCTACAGCAACTGGACACTACTATCTAGTAACTAAATTGGATTATACACAGGCAAACAATTGGTACTCTATCACTGTAAATTTTCAAGACAGAAAGCACAAATGGAGAAAACAGGAACAAAGAAGACACACCAGAACCACCCATGCCTTCCTGTAAGCCCACTAGTGTTATAAGTGCACATCAAGAACTGTGTGGTACAGAACACTGCTACTGCTCTCTGTCAGTTCTTACCTGTGTCAAATGCTTACACTGGATACAAAAGAACATCTTTTATCTGATAGTATGATGTGAAAATAAGCAGCTCCAGTTACTTTGTACTAAAAAACCTAGAATGATCAGCTTAACAAATAACAGAAAAGAATTACAAACATGACCAGGAGTAGGGACGAAAACTAACAAGAATAGGAACTTCTTAGCTTAGTTTTCTATTACATGAGAAATACACAGATGGCATTTTTATGGCACTCACAGAAATTACATCAATTGCACAGTTTACAATTATGGTAAAATAGTACTATCATATTGTGAATACATGGAAAAAATGAATTGCAAAATATATAAACTTCTGAAAAATTACACTTGAAAAAGAGATTTGGGGCAACTTTGTTTAAAATGAGGAGATACAAAAACTAGATGCAGAAAAAGAGAAATTTACAAAAAACAGATAAATTTGTCTAACATTCGCCAGGGAAGAAAACCCCACAAAATTCCAGTTCTGTGCTTTTCTCTCTCAAGACCAAGTTACCAACACTAATTCTATTTAATATATTACCTACAGAAATAAATACATCCCTTTAGATGCTCCAGTACGCTTGACAGACTTTTGTCTGAGGAAAAGCTAATGCATACGAAGTGTCAAGAAACACAACCTTAAACCTTTGTCATGGCTGTATGAAAGGAATTCCAGAGCAAATGAAATGACAGCTACAGTCCATGAAACACTAATAGAATTTCCATGTGTTTAGTGGTTCATTATTGTTCAGACAATGGCAAATTTTCTGTCTCAGTTGTGCTATGACTAGAAAAAGACCATGGCATATAGTAGAGATCAAAAGATGACTTAAACCTATTCCCATTCACAGAATCAGTAAGAGCAGCTGGGCTGTGGCAGTAACAAGAGCCGCATGTAGCTGCAGCAGCAGTTAGGTATCTCAGGGGTGTAAGTGCTCCATACTTCTGAATGCGCTCCACAGCAGAGTCAGAGATGAGGACGGTACTCAGAGCCAACTCAAACTTCATAGCAGCCTTGATAAAACTGAATCTCGCTATCCCCCAAATGAAAACAAATTAACTTATTCTGACTTCATCATTGGGCGGGGGGGCAGCAAAACTGAGTTCTGCAGTGGGCACAGGGCAGCTCCAGGGCAGACAGGCTGACGTGGGTCAGAGAGGCACGAGGTGAGGGTAAATCTCCCTTTATCTCTCTCTCCAACCACCTTCCCCTCAGTTATAGTTCTCCTCTGTCTTGCACCCACTGTTTACTTTGGGTTATCCATACCATGTTCACTTGCTGAGCTTAAGACCTTCTATGCCTTTGGTAGGTTGCTTATAGTCTGCACCTCCCTCTCGTAGAAATTGCTCCCCCCACCCTACAGAATTAGCCCCTACACAAGTTTGTGCATGATCTGCCCATAACGAAAAGGTCTCCTTAATGTAGCAGAACTGGGAAACAAGTTTGACACAGTAAAGAAAGAAGCAGGTCAGCCCTGAAGAGCTGAGTTTGATCCTTCTCGTTTTGCTGGGGCCCTACAATGAAACTGACTGTAAGAGGCAGTGAAGAAGTTAAATACTAGGAATCAGAAACTGAAAGCAATCAGTTTTGGGGGGGGGGAGGATAAACAGGGACAGAGCTGAGAGTGACAGGCCCTTCCTAGTTGCAGTTCTCACGTGTGCTGAACCCTTTTTCCTGATGGCCACCATAGCAGGCAGAAAGCAGGAGCTGCAGATGGGCAGACACTTTGAGAACCAGTGCTCACAGGCAGGCAATGGGCCCACAGCTGCCTCTGCCTCTCTGCTGACTCAGGCAACTGCCTATTGTGCCTGTGCTTCTAACTCCTGCAGTACAGCTCTACTCAACACAAGTGTTCACTTTCACTGAAGGGCACTAAAGGTATTCAGATTCATTACATTACCCATTACAAGATGAATTTATCTTACCTAAAATCAGCTCAAAAGTTGGGTTGGACCCACAAATAGCCCCTTTCCCCTACTCCAAGCACTGTCGTGTCTGTTAGCTGAAATCAGACTATTTCACTTAGTCTCAATTACAATGTACAATATTAGGTTACAACAGAAGAAAAAAAAAGTTCATAGTTTTATTAACTATGGAAATCAAGGCTTGACATTATGCAATTATGACATTGCATTGCCCAGAGTCTGTGAAGGCGAAAGACCATGTCAGAGAAGTGAAACATTCACTGCAGGATTTCCACAGAATATTCCCAACAGCTCCAGCCTGTATGAAGCAGCTACTTGACCTCTCCCGGCCTGGAGAAGCAACCTTTCTGTTTTTATTATGCAATAAACACATTTGCTACTGTGACATACACACATGGAAAGGACAAGTATGGTGTTTCACTCACTGATTCTGTTAAATCGCATGTTTCTGCAATCTAACTGGGACCTCCACTACTAAAAAAAAAATAAAAATAAAAATGATGTATACCTAAGAACAATCACAAGCACATGTTCTTGTAAACATGGCTCCTACTTCAAATGTCTCCTTACTAGATGCAAGTAACCTTCAGCCATTTATTTAGTGAAAAAGCTGTCTCTTCATTAACATTTACCAATGTTATTGGTACCAGTGCCTACCTAAACCAGATCACAGTCTCTTCAAGAACCTTTCAGCATGCAGTTTGTCCTTCCCACCAATACTATAAAATAATTATGGATATTCCCTCTCTTATGTTCTTTTGCAGTGTGGACATCCTACACTCATAAAATAGCAGTGTTGGCAGGAATTACAAACAAAAGGTGTGCATAGGACTCTGGGCTATTCTTTCTGAAGATTGCCTTTGAGAAGTCTGTGTCATATTTCTTAGAGTTTAGAGGAAGTGGAATTGCAATTTATACTGGAACCCAGTAAGAGAGTTTTATAAATCCTACAACATTGTAAGCTTGAGGGAGGCTTCTATGCTGCTGTCACTATTGAATGAAAGAGTAGCTGACATACAAGAGTAAGCAGTTTTCTGATTTTCTTAACTTCCTTTAAACCAATCTTTTCCAAACACATGGTTCATAAAATCCCTTAGGAACTTCTTTGTCATTTCCTGAAAAATAACTTACTTCACTTTCCAAGCTAAAAAGCCTTTCCCTTGCCAGCGAAACACTGACTATGGAAATCTAATTTGTAACTAAACCAAGAAGCTGTGAGATCTGACCTGCTTTTGATATTTTCACTATTAGCCCTGCAGAGCACAACTGTTACACAGACAACACCCTTTTAAAATCTCATCGTCACTGTGGTCACCTATTTGGCTAACTTCCTTAGAAACAAACTTAAGGAAAAATGTGTTGATCTTCTACTGAAAAAGGAAAAAGTTCCTAACATTTGCTAATGACTACAGTTACACAGACAAAAAACCAGCCTGCTCTGGATGATCTCAATGTCTCTTACTGGAAGTGTTCCAACAGAACCACCATGAGACTTTTTACAGAAAAGATGAACTTTTCAACTGGAATAGTACATTGGGATAAAATTAAATATTGAAAAAAGCCCTGATGGCAAAAGTTACATAAAACAGATTAATTCTAAGTTTGATGAAATATAAGGAGTCTTCTATTTTGTCACAAAATCCTTTTGCTATTTTATATGGAGAGTCTATAAAGAGTCCTCTCCCTTCTCAAGGCAGGAAGCAACTCCTAACCACAATGAAAGTAGCTCCATAGTGCAGTCAACTAGCTTCAAAAAACTCCTTTTTGCAAGAAGCTAGACACAAGACTAACTTTTTTCAGGAAACTTTAAGTCTGTGTTACTTTGTTTGCACTTGTATTTGCTGTCTGGAGAACACACAGACGACCTAAGACAGACCTCCAAAGCACAGATGTTTTGTTTACAAACAAAAATGTCAAATGGTGTCAAAGAACACATTAAAAAAGTATATACACAGCAGAGGGATGAGCATGATACTTCAAAGGAGCTGGCTTTGTCCTGTCTCATACTCCATGGTATGTCTATCATGGTACCTGAATTTAGCCTTTTCCTCTGCCAGTGACTAACTAAATACATATGAACATGAAACACAACAGTATTTAGACAAATTACAGTACACACAAGCTATTAAAAATCAGCTCCACATTCTTCATGGTGAGTAAATACCAGGGGAAAGAAATACTGTACATCCACCTTGCATTTTTTATTAGGGTCTTTGCAGTAATACATCTGAGAAGTCTCTGCTCCTCTTTACCTGTCAACATAAGTAGTTCACCTGAATCATCTTTCAAGAGCAGTAATCAAAGTAGGTTGCTTTTCTAGATGTCTGTCCAGCTTAGCAAAGATCTTTCATATATTTCATTTAAATATTGGGATTAGGCTGTCTTCAACCTGAAAATGGAGTATTTAAATGCTATCCTCTTAGGAACAACGAGAAGCAGTCAAGATGCATGCAACATTTTCAGGTACTTCTTTTCAAGGAGTTAACTCACTCAAAATTTCATTAAATTAGCATTGGACTGCCCTCCAAAATGGAAATCCAATTACTTCTGCTATTTCCCACCATCTGCATTATTCTTACATGCAACTGGCAGCATTACTTCAAACATCAGCACTTGTTTTGAAAGAGTCATCATACAAAAGAATGCTATCCTACTCACCAAAGGTTTCCCTTGCCAGGTTAATCTCCTTTGAATGGCAATTCCAAGCTCAAACAGATAAAAGTTTCATTTCTTACTGGACTAAGTCTGCTGTGACTGAGAGAAGACCTGAAACAAGTTACCAGGATGCAGTTATTGATACATCCAGCTGCAGAAAATGAGATGGTTCTTGATGTGTAAGGAAGGTGAAGAGAATGGAAGTTACAAACTCAGCACAACTGCTGAAGAAAATGCAAGAGCAGCTACCACAAACAGTGCCCAAAAATAGCAGGATTTTGTGCCCAAGTTAAGATTTAAGTTTTCAAGCTTCTGAATTTACATGCTGTAACACTTACATGACTAATGGAGCATTTACGTTGTAGTTGGTTTGGTGGCCACAGTGAACAGAGGTATTTCTGAGCCAGATTTAAACTAGTTCAGGTACTGCTGGCACTGTAACAGTAGCAGCAGCATGGCCAGCACAAGGTACAAAACTCATGGCAAAGTCTGAACAAAGCTCAGGGCCCAAGGGGGCAGCCTGGCTCTGTCCTGGGTGCATTTGCGAGAGCTGCAGTCAGTGAGGTGTTTATGTCCCACAAAAGGGAGCAGGCTGAGTGTGAAGT
>NW_010173702.1:0-3038 GCF_000695765.1 Mesitornis unicolor | reverse complement strand
AGCAGGATGCAGGGTTTGGATTTGACTTGAACACAAGGGAAGAATGCAGGGAAGAGAAAAATATTTCCTAAGTTGCTTCCCTCAGAGTTACAGTATGAAACACAGCAAGTAGCTGAGCTATGGACACTTCAGATAGAACTGCACTGGCATCAGTAGAAGAGCTACGGCAGCACAGAATTTGACTCAAACACCCATGTCTGCGAAAAGGCAACATCTAAACCACTTATGGAGACTACATTCAGTGCAACTATGTCAACAGACTGTGTAAGTTCAAAGGCAGTAGAAATACTTATGCAAACCAATATCCAGGAAAACATATATAATTAAAGTATCCTATTAGCAATTTTGCGATACAAGTTGAGTAACCCATCAGAGAATATTGGTTGTACAATTAAATATTTATCATTTCAAAGACAATGAAAATTTATTCAGAGAGAATTATGTTAATTTGCAACTGGCCTCTCAATCACTTGGAAGATAGTGAGACAAACATCGAGTAATTGCACGTCTGCACATGTATTTAGCCAGATAAAGTATTATGTATCCAACACATTTCAGAAAGATTTTAAGTAAGTTATAAATTGAGTTTGATGCTGGAAATATAAGTGTGTATGCTACAAGCAAAGTGACAATGGATGATTGAAAATGGTGCTAAATGTTTAATTGCTGACTGTTGATTGAACTGGAGATAACCAGTCTCTTCAAATGTTAACTAGAAGCATCAGAGTCAAGAAGTATCATTCACAGGTCTTAAAAATTTGTGAGTCTTTTTCTCAAAGAAGAAAAAAAAATTAAAGACATAGCCAAGCACAGACCATTGAAGAACTACTAACTTGGCTTGAACACTTCAGTAAGAAAAGCTACTAGATTCCCAAACACAGCACTAGAGGAAATGATAAAACATATAATAGTTCTTAGCTGAAATCTGAGAGTCACATTTCATGTCCTGGTTCCTGAGTGTAAAAGAAATCTTCATTTAGTGTACTAGAAAATTGTGGATGTTCATCAAGCCCTCTATTTAAATACATACAGACTTAAACCCCTAAACTCAGACAAATTAGAAAGTACCATCAAGAAAAAAAAGACATAGCAGTAAGAAGTCATTACAGATACAATGCGATACTATCACAGATATCACTCCTTCCTCACTCTAAGGCTTCAGATTTTCTTTTTGCGTTACTATGAACTTAGTGAAAACTTCACTCCCCTGTGCAAACCTCACTGAATCTTGGCATTTTCCTGGTTCTCGCTTCTTCTACCGAATAAAAAATCGTTTGTTCTTTTTATTCGCACAAAACACTGCCATAATTTCACCAAATATTTTTTGTCACATAGGCTCCACTATTATGAGTCTCCAGTGCCTCCCTGCAGAAGGAATGTAAACTTTGCTTAGTTTAATTTAAATTCTTAGTTGCAGCAAAAGTTAATTCTCGTACCTATTTACAGAAAGTGCAATTTCTCTATTTACAGGGCAGAGAAAATGTAACTTACCTTATCCTATATGTGCATGAGGTGCCATCTTATATCCATCTCTCTGTACAGCCTCTGTCCGTACTTACCTTTTCTTTCACCCACGTATGTTTTTCATAGGTAAGAAGTAACAAAGGGACATACATCTTGCATCCTTCCTGCTTGATTCCTTCCTGTTTAATCCTGCAGCTCACATACCCTACTGCTATTTTAAATTAACATCTCAGTAACATTTCAAGAAGACTTGAGATGGAGTTAATTTAATAAAATGTATTACAGGAGTTAATGGCAGTGCTAGTAATAATTAGAACAATCTAGTATTTTCCATTACAAGACTGTTCTCGTAGATGGTCTCAGTTAGTTATAGTTTTGCCAACCTTTAATTTTTGGGCTTAGAATTCCCATACCAGGTATGCGATTCAGTCAGAAAATATTTTTAGAAAGTTACAGTTGAGACAGTCCAAACACATACTTAAAGAAAAATAATTTTATTTTACCCATGCCAAAAAACCCCAAACAATCAAAAACCCCAAACCCAACTCTAAACAAAACCCAAACCATCTCACACAGATTTCCCCCAAGATATGAACAAGACCAGTAAGACAGCTGGCAGGCAAATTTGGTCAACCCATAAGCTCCTGGAAAAGGGAGCACAGAGTATGTGCATAAGATAGGATTTGCAATGGCATCAGCACTACTGGTGCTCTGTTACTTTTACAGAGTGTCCATGCTCACTAAAAGTTTATGGCATCTCCACAAGGTCAGGGTAAATTTCAGGCCTACAGAATACTTTTCTACAGTTCAGGAGCTGCTACGATGTTAGGGAGTAGAAAAAAGATTGCAGGACGTTTTTAAGTTTTTGCAAGAAAGAGATGCTGGATAGGAATCTGCACTGTAGCAAGGGACCACCACCTGAAAAGACCATTAAAATAAGCATGCCAATGAAGAGCAGGAGAAGGGGCTTTTAGTCTAAAGTACTCTGTCTCCTGCAGCCTTGAAGGGAACACATGATTTTGTAATGTATGAATCAGGAACATATGTCACTGCATCTGCTTGCTGTGAAAACTCACTTGTAACACACAGTATCCATCACCCTCCACTGCTGGTGGGGCAGCTGGCTGATAAAAACTCAAGCACCTCTTGTCTATATGCCTATACTAGGGACCTAAAAGCTCCATGTCCACCAGTTGTATGTTTGGGGCAGTACCTTTCCCAATGATATATTCCCTTCCCTTCATTCCCAGTCGTCTGCTCAAGGGTAGAGAGTAGAAAAAGGGGAAACCATTAAGAAACAATGATTGTGAATTTAAATACTCGTAGTGTCATTTAAACATTTCACACAATATAATCCAGCATCCCTGCATGTACTTACTTGCAGTTTTCAGTCACATACTACTTTTCCTCACTGAGAGTCTGCTCAGCTCAGCATACAGGATAGACACGTCATGGGAACAAATGAGCAAAGGATGATGTCCTTAGGGGCTGTTTCCATGTAAGAACTAAAAAATGTTTAAAAGGCAGGAAAACCATATGTATGTGTCGTGGTTTAGGCCCAGGGCTTCTCACCA
>NW_010173701.1:2561-7515 GCF_000695765.1 Mesitornis unicolor | reverse complement strand
GCTGCAGCGGGGCTTAAGCTTGAGTTGTGGTTGGAGCCGGCCAAGCCCAGCCGGGAAAGGCCAGGCCACGCCACCCGCACCTAGGGCCACGCTGGTCAGGGCTGGTGCCAGAGAGAGAGCGAGGCATGCCCTGCACCTCCCTTAAATACATGAATTCGCAACGGCGCTGATTGGCTTGGCCTTGGTCAGAGGTGGGTCTGACAAAGGAAAAGGAGGAGCTTTTCAGGTAGCTTCTTAAAGGGCCATCTCCATAGCCCTTCTCCCATTACCAAAGACACAATCAAAAACCCCTCACAGAAAACCCGATACAATTATTTTCAACTTTAAATGTTCAAGTCCCCTCTTTCAGAGTCAAATTCTTCCCTCCCTGTATGAACTCCAGAGTGATTCCACTGACTTGCACATTTTCCCATTTACTCTATCGTCACTGGAGTGACTGTGGATTTAAATTAGTGTAATTAGGAGTAAAAGTTGGCTTTTTAAGTCTACTTCTATTTTAAAAAATCTTCTCTGTCAAGTTTCATGAGGTCAGATGTGAAGACGAATTTGTTGTTTAACCTCCTTCCTCCTGCAGGCAAAAAGCTTAATCATTTTTTTCTACTGACCTTGTCTTGTCTAAAGATGAGTCAATGAATCAAGTCATGAATGATATATGATGAATAAATGATTTATGCCTGGTCAGATCAAATATGATGTATTACTTAGGTCCCTGAGTATTATTGCATATAAAGATTTATCCAAAGTGTCATACAATTGGTCAGGGAGAGAATTCTTAAGTCTCTGTATTTCCTCTTGGAAGAAAAAAAAAAAGGTATATAACTATTCTCTGACTAGAGAAATTTATCTTGGCAAAAATCTGTCTTTGATAAAGGCTTAAGAAGGACAGCCCAGCAGTTACACTTCTCTGTTGCATTGCAGGACATCCCAGGTATGCCTGCTGTCCTCATTGTTTGCAAATTCCCTTCACAGTAGTCCCACTATCTATAAAAGAGGAAAACAGAAAACCTCTTTGGGTCATAAGGGTGTTGTGACACTGGCCAGCTTAGAGACCCTGAGGTACTCATACAACACAACAATTTATTTTTATGTAAGATTGATAAGATTTTTTTTCTAATGAATTTATTTGCTGGTTCAGTATGACTTTCTGTCTTAGCCTTTATTATATGGATTACTCATTACTGAATCCTAACAGTGCTGGAATGCAAACACCTTCTATGACAAATGTTTCTCAAAAAGAAATGCATTGCATCAATAACCAGTGCTCCCTCTTACGAGACTTGATTAAATTAATAGCCAACTTTTAAAACACCTCCTCAGGTGGGCTACATTAGACATCTCTGAAGTGTGCCAGGTCACTGACTGATCTCTGGAAAGAGAATTGATGCAGAAAATTTATTAAAATAACGTACTTAAATATTTTGGGGGTGGGAGGGGAAGTTTTATCAATCCTTTCAACTTCATGCTGTTCCCATCCTTCTGTAAATCTGGCTATCTCTGGTTTCTCTCTCCCAATGGATTTAACTTCCCTTTCCAGTTACAATTAATGATGCCAATCTTACCATACTGTGAAGGATGTTCAAACTACCAACTGGATCATACCTTATTAAAAAAATCTGGTTTATGTCTACTTAATGAGTTACCTATCGTGGTTGATAATTCATTTTCATTTATTCTAGATTTACAAAATGATGGGCATCAGCTCATGTAATCTGAAGCAAATTAATGTAATCTGAAAAGGCTGTTTTCTCAGAAACATTAATAGATGACAAAAAAGTTGGAAAAATGTAATTCTGACAAGAAAGAGTTCTTCCAAGAAAGAGTATCCTGAAAAGGCAGTATTACCAGCAGGAGCTAAATGAAGAGTTGTTTATTGCATATGGATGTCGGAGGCCTCATGGAAATGACAGCAAAATCCATAGGAAGACCAATCATCTGTCCAATATTTTTCACTGCATTGTGACCAGAACTAAGTATCTACAGTCAGTTTACAAGGGTGCATCAAATTGCACAGCCTAGAGTCCATTCCTTGGATGGCCAGCAAAGGAACAGGCAGAATTCTGTCAGTCTAAGAATGCCCAGTAGGAGGTGCATAGGTGGTTGGAAAAAACCCATGATGCTACAAGAAGTCACTATAAATTTTTCTCTCTAAATCTAATGATGAAGCATCAGTGAAGTATGCCATGGAACAGCAAGTTAAATTCTTCATAGATTAATGAAAATGTTACATGCTGTGAATTTATGTATTGGATTTTCATACTGTAAAAAGAATTATTTAAAAAGCTGCCTTTTTATTTCAACTGCTACTTTCCCTGCTATTTTATAATAGTGAATGATAATGAAGCTGTCATTTTACATATAGGATAATAAATTGCCTTGCTATGAATACAAGGCTATTACTCACTCAGAGGGCCCTGATTATGTTGTGCTAGGGCAGCATGACAAGCACTTTCTGAATGGTACAGCCCTGAAAGTGAACCCAGTCAGTGTTCATTATAGGGTCATCCTCCTAGAATTTGAAAATATGAGCTTCATGCATGGGGGTATGAGCTAATTTTTCATACTCACTGTATAAGTAACACCTGCATATCAAGGTCTCCCACCATAATTCTGCATCTTCATTTTAGATAACGCGATTAGCTTTCAAGTTAGGAAATGCAGAGACACATGACATATGTGGAAACCTCTTCAGCTGATTTGACCATCTTTCATGTATAGTCCGATGCTGACAAACACCTGCCTGTCACCCAGGCTAGACACAAATCCACCTTTATGAATTCTTACACCAAGCTCTATCATTATTCAGAGGAAAACCACAGAAATAAAGTTAGAAATGTCAACTTTGTGGTGGATGCAGACCATAATCTCTTCATTTCCTTGTTTCTCTGGATGCCATATTCCAGTTTGGAATATAACGGTTCCCTCTTGATAGGCATTAGGCATTTCAACGTCTGACTCTTCATATGGCAGTACACCTTCTCTCATGTCAGAACTTACACATATCCATGTAACTTGGACTTAGACCAGTTTTTAACCTTAAGGTTTCCCCTAGGTGTTCTGTAACAACCTCCACAGGTTTATACTATCAGAGCAAAGGTGTTTCTCAGCTGTTTTGTCTCTTGACACAATATTTAGCCACTTTGTTTCACTTTTGATACTAGTTCTTTAACTTTCATTCTAAATTGCATGGCCAATACCATGTGAACGCTATTACTGTTTTATATCCCTCTATTTTCAGCTCTTATAGTGTATCTCTGCCCATTATTTTCCCTTCTTCCTGTAGAAGATAGAATAAAATAGTTCTGATAGGGCACTGTGCTCATCATCTTTCTCTCCAAACACAGCTAAGGGATACAGTAGGATACTGTATGAAACTGGTTTGTATTATACAGCATAAAAGTAGCTTATTCTTAAAGGATGACAGGTAACTTTTTAAGAGAGAGGCCCAATATAAAGTACAATACTTGCTATTAAACCAACAACACATATTATAAGTAAGTAACTACTGGCATGGTATTAGTTCTGATGTGCGTTCTCTTTTGTGCAGGAAGAGTAACCCTGAACCAATGGGATCACTCATCTGTGGCACAGCACTGACCTCAGCTGAAATATTCCCAAAGATGAATTGGAGGCATTGGCTAGAAACCTTAAAAGATTTCTCTTGAAATGAGATAGTCAAGTAATGTCAGAAAGTGCTTCCATTCGTATGAGGCTGAGCTACAAAGAGCAGATCAGATCTTTTCTTGATGTGAGCTGACAGCCTCAAAGGAGCGATCTTCATTTACAGCACTTGAGATACAGCCCAGAGCCTCTGCAGCTGAGAGGAGGACTATAAGCAGAAAGAGATTTAAGTTTGTTAATAAGGTCAGTGGACTGTTCAAGGTCACTGTACTGAAAGAAATCTTTGTTTTGGTGCCTTTGTGTATCTGTCTCAACAAAGGCTTTAAGGCTTTTTAAACTCAGATATTTAAACCCAGCTTATCTTATCCAGTCCTAGGATCACCCATTCTACTTCTTGCCTGTTAGGGAGAAAATGGTGATCCAACTGTTGTTACTAAGTATCTCAGAATCGATTCAGCTCACAGCACCACTTTCATAGTCACTCTTACATTCTCTTTTGATGGAATACAGAAACTAACTCATAAGACCCTGAGTTTCTCTTTCAAAAACAGGATTTCCTACCGTTTCCAGTGTTAAAAGTCTTAGCTACTTCATACCTTGCCCTTTCCAAAATAAGCAGATCAGTGTGGGGCTGAAGTGCTCTTACTGGCCTACAGTGCATTCAGAACAGTTTCAGAGCTGGTTAAAAGTGGCATCAGAGTTTTCTGGACAAGAGCCAAATCTCCACTGTGTGCTCTCTGGTACCTGATGCAACAGAGTTGTCTCACCAGCACTCGCCTCTCTCAGTGCCCACTTCTCGCACTCTTGGGACTTTCAACCCACTGTTAGCCCCATCAGGCCAGAATCTGTTTCTGCTCTCATCCTGCTCATCAGCCTTGTGTATGAACACTTCACTGTGACAGCATCAAATAATTCATTACTTCAGTTGCATGGTTACCATACCTACACTTCATACAAAAAGCAAATGCCTTCATAGTTACATGATCCTATAGACTCCACTCCCACACAGATCTCTATGCTACTACAACTTGATGAGAAATACAGGTGCAAGAAATTCCATCATAATCTCAAGGTTAAAGAAAACAGTGGAGAGGATTGGTTATATTCCTATTCTTCTAGACAAATCTGTTCTATGCCAAACCTGACTACTTGGAATGCTTATAATATGTTAAATATACATTTTTAATTTATTATTATTTTTTTAAATTTTCTTGCGCAGATAGATAATGAAAAAGGATAATGGCCCAATCTCTTAAGCAGAGGCACAGAAGAAGATTTTGATACTAGGCAAAGAACATCTAGCTATAATGACATTTTTCAGTAATAGTGACTTCCA
>NW_010173701.1:0-2551 GCF_000695765.1 Mesitornis unicolor | reverse complement strand
AAAATAAGATACTTGTATAAAACTGTTGATATACAGTTGATATACAGGCTTTTATTTTCATGGCACAGGTTTACATGGCTTAAACATATTCATACTGCATACGTTTCACAAATTAGTCTTTAACTTTATATGAGATATTCTAGTCAGAGCTGCATTTTGTACAGAGCTAACAAACCAGGTTAATGATCTAGCCATGATTAAAAACATTAACAAGGTAAAGATTTTATTTTTTCTTTTAATCTGGTCAACAGAAAAGTAGTTTCAAATAACACCTGCACAAAATGGAAATAAAATTTGGAATTACATATTTATTTACAATGAAACTATTTCATTACACGTTTCAAGTGCCTCATGAGTACAGAAACGCCTCCAACTTCTCCTATAAAGAAAACACGGAATTCATATTTTCATAAGATAACAACTACCTCATAATTTCAGGATGTCTGAACTACAGGAAAAAGCCTGAGCAGCTGAATTTTTTATAAACTGAATATTTCATATCATCAAGATTTTCAGAACTGACACTTTCTTCAGATAGCATTCAGATTGTTCAGTAGCTTTTTTTTTTAAGAGTCTCATCCTGTATACTTTGAGTTTGACCCAAACTCTCCATCTACATTTCAAATTTTTGATTCTGAAAAACATACAGGGGCAATTTCTTCCTACCTTAAAGACAAATTATCTGAATATCTGGGCTTTCTACACACCAGTACCTAAAAAAATGTGGATAATTCAAAATTTACCTGTCAGTTAATTATCACATCCCAGGTTGTGAGGATCTGTCTAGCTATTTTTTTCTTGACTTGCTTTCTTCCTTCTTCCCATTATGCTTTAATGCCCTGGGATTCATGTTACTGAATCAGCAGCTTGAGAGGCATATGTTACAGTTCACTGGCAGAACCAATTAAAAAAGGAAAGCAAAACCAACAAAAAAATTAAATTAATATGATTCCAAATTATTCAGTGTGATGTACATTATACACATCTTCATATTCCAGTTTAATTTCTAGCAAAAATGTAACTATGGAAAAAACGTTGTCTACTTCACAACCGCTTTCACAAAATGCCTATTACTGAATTCCAGTCTACAATGCCATCTCTATGAACACACTCATAAACTGCAAATAACGCATTCATAGCACAAACAAGTAAAATGTGATTCTTAATCAAAGCACATAGAATCTACTTACATTAATGGCTAATGTTACCTTTTTATTACACTATGTTATAAAAGTACAAATTGATACAAAGTAAACTAATTTTGCAAATAAGCTGTTTCATTCAGATTCAACATTCTATAATGTGTTATAAAAATCAACCTTCCATTGCACATTTCCACGTAACATGGTATTTATTGGTTTCCAGGAATCACTGCATCAAGTTTATATTACTGCATGGTCAAAAACCCTAGTTACTTAATATTCTGAATTGACTAGCTATAAATTGTGGCAACTTGATTTTACTACATAAAATTTCAAAAGTAGATGGAATGAAGGAGTTATTCAGGCATCCCACATTCTATGCCAAAGCTTGACAAAGATAACACAACTTGACAGCTACTCTTTTGCAAACAAAAGGCACAAATACTTGTCTATTCCATCCAATTAGGTAAACTCTGCAAGGTGTGATGTAACATAGAAATAATAGTTTGTATTGATTGCTAATAACAGCATTCAAGCATTTGTCCTCAAAGGTAAAGCAAATGAGGACATACAATACACTACTAATGCAACTAAGTATGAATGCAATGCTAAGATCTGGCATTATGCAGAAAAATATTATTTTCCAGATCTGTACTAAAACCCCTCAAAGTATCCATTTCATGTATCTTAACTTGTGCTTTTTCTCACTGTATGCAAATAGTTAAGATACTTGAATGTGAAGTGTTTCCCGAATTCATTAAACTTCCTCTGGATATGGAATCACATTCATTTTCCATTCGTCTCAGAATACCAAATCATAATATATGTGATAAGAGTATGTTGCATATTAACTTGCATAAACTGCAAAGGGAAAACAAAGAGAATTTGTATTCATCTTATCTGCTTTAAGTATGAAATATTAAGCATCTCCTTATTTCGCCTCTAGTGGATTCATAGACTACAAAATGTTTTCAGCTGTTGAGAAAAGGAAATAAGACTGTATGAAAAATTCCCAGTGTTCCAGTACTTTTTCAGAATCCTCAGTATACACACTGAAAACACCAAAAGTTTGGGCAGTACTTACCAAGTATTATAGTTAACTTTTTAAGGATAGAGTGCAAGACCAGTTTCTGCAGCAAGCCAGTTTCTGCATCAGCCAGACATATCCATCTCACCTAGGTGTCACTCAGACCAGTATCAGGACTGTGCTACATAAAAGCTGAGTGGGGCTACAAGAGACTGTAGAAATACACTGACAGCTCAGACAACCCCTTAACATGCCACCTGTTTTAAGAGCTTGTAGCAGGTGCTAAGAGAACTTGGTATTACATTGCATACCAGTAGGCTCAGGAAAGAACAGTTTCAAATGCGGGAAAATTAGCCGGTATCTGAAATACTATTAAAAAAAA
>NW_010173700.1:0-8050 GCF_000695765.1 Mesitornis unicolor | reverse complement strand
CCCTCAGGAAGATCAACACTCCCTCCCAACTGTTCTCATATCATTGTCAGACAGGTAATATCAGGCTCTGAGAGGAAAGTTTTGAATTGGCTTGTCAGTAGACAAAAGAGCTATAGAGTCCTGTTTGAAGAAGTCCAGCCATTAGTGAAACTACCTCCTTTTACTAATAGAAGTTTCACGTAATTACTATGATCTAGAGAGATATAGGTAATTCAAATGTTTCATCTTTAACTGTCCTTTACTTCCTTTCTCATTTAAAAACAATTCTCAAATGACATCTATGAGATAGGTTCCCTGAGAATTTCATTGAGTACTTCTTGCTATACACAATTCTTTTTTAATATTTATGCAAGAGTAAAACCAGAAAGGATCAAGCCTCTGCTGCTGGTTGTCCTTTGCAAAGCCAGGTGTGCAAAGTAACCATAGCCCTTGATCCAATTAATCTAGTTAATTCATTTAGATAGAGCAGATGCATTTTGCATAAGCCGAATTTCTTGCCATCATTCTTATAGTAAAAGGCTTTGTGAAGCTCTACAGAACAATCTGTAGGTCACAACATGAATATAATATGCTTTTTTTTTCACTGACCTGAGACATTAATGGTGTTACCACAAGGATTTTAATTGTTTTGCTAAGAAGAACTAAGTTTCTAAGAGAACTGAATAGTTACCCCAAGATTTTAATTACAAATAATGTAGAAGGAGATGCTAGGATTTATTATTATTTTATGTTATGGCCATGAAAACTCAAATGTGTTCATTTAGACATAGCACATTCATCTTCTGTCATATTTATTGGTTGTTGTTTGCCATGTTCGTTACAGTTATAAATGTAGCAAGTAATTCATCATTCCACCATGTTTACTTTATGCATATTGGTTGATGATAATATAAGCTTTATCTTTCATTTAACTTACAGTTTTGTGATCTGTGTGTAAAGAGCATGTGCAAAACTGGTGCCAGGTTAGGTCAAGATACACCATTAAAAATGCCCTGTTCTGTCTTTTCTTATCTCTATATGTGTAACTAAATATGGACTCAATATAAAAGATATCTCTCAGTTAAAAGATATTCAGATTGCTTAGTATCAGTAAAAGCAGAAAACTGGTTTCAAAGAAAGGTTGGAGGATCTCTTGAAACAGTTTTGTAACAGAGTGGGTTTTTTAATTCTGTGATCTTGCATTGTGGAGAGCTTTTATTTGTTTTTTGTGCACAAGCACACTCATGTCTGGCATGATTGCAGCTGTGAGATTCTAAGACATGATGGGCTTGAGGGAAGGGATGACTCTCTTCATTGTGTCTGCTTAGAGTAGAAATATGTGCATGTCTTCCATATGGACTCATTTGCTTTTGTTTTTCCTTATTGCTTGTAGAATCAGCAGAATTGCAAACAAGAGGTAGTGCTGAATAAGTAGCTTCTGTACTCTCTAATGGAGCTGGAGCTGTTGGCTTGATATTAATATGCAATAGGCCTGTTTCTCCTTAAAAGTAATCAAGTATTACAGAGTTGAATATAGAAGTATATACATATAGTACAGAAGTGTGCATATATATTCCTTTTCTTGTTTCCTTTTTTAATTTTTGTGTGCCTAGTTAGATTTTGTGAGAGTTCAAAATATTCCTCATTTTAAAAACTTTTTGGCTGAACTTAGTATGTGTTTATATCTAAAGGAAAACTGATGTTTACTAAATCAAGTAAAGCATTTGTAAGAAAATTTGTATTTATATTGCTCTTAGGGAAACGTTTTGTCATTACAGTTTAGTGCCTGGATGTGACAAGACACGTTCCACTCTTCTTTTTCATGTTAGAATAGTTTACATAATGGACTTTGAGGAGGAGGAGTAAGTTTTTACACAGAGTAATTATATTCCTGATCAGTGATTCACAAATTCTTCATTACAAGATTAAGAAATAATAAAAACGCATTCAAGAAAAGGAACATGCTATGCAGCAGTAATTCAAAATTGGCATGGAATATCATCACTGGGAGTTTCTTAAATGTGTGCTTGAGTTTAGGATTTTTTTAAAATCCTCTGGATAAATGGTTTGGTCATAGGTTTGCCAAACATGCAGGCATGCTTTTTGGATTAAGATACCTAAATAAGCATCTAGAAGTCTAACTTAAAGTATCAATTTAAAAAATATATATCATTAATTTCCTGTTCTGTATAAAAAGACATTTTTAGAGTCCTGGAAAGTACATTTCTTTCATTGCTAGCTGTCTCCTTCTGTCTGTAAATTTGGTTCTTTTGAAACATGGGTCCTGCTTCATTGGGAATCCAGTTCTAGGTGTCAAATACCCTACTAGTAATAGTTTTCCATGCCACTGAGCTGCACTGTGTGCTGAGAGATCGAGTCCTTCCATTGATCAGTGCTCATCAGTAGAAATGGGGATTGTTTCATGAATCATCTGTGTATAAACTTATACCTACCGTGTTATAGATTAGTATCTATAGATACTAATAGTATCTAATAGTATCTAATAGTACTATAGTATCTATAGATACTGTAGAGATACTAATATCCTCTATATGTAACTGTTAAAAATATCTGAGTACAGTAAAGGAAAAGTAAACTTGGATAAATGCTGAAGGATGTACAAGGATAATTGTATAGGCTTTTATTGTGCAGGGCAGAAATTAAAACACTTGATAAATAATAGATGTTTTAGGCACCTCCTTTTACTAAACAACAAGTAAATCTAACGTGGTGTCCAGTACCATACTGAGGAGATTGAGGTGGACTAGTGATACCAAACTATTCTTTGGTATTTTAACAGCATTTAACGTTTAAGGCTGAACCCTTACCTTTGCCACATGCATTTCCAGTAGTGGTGGCATGGTGTATTGCAGCTGGAGTATATTCACTTGTCTAGTCTGTTTCCCACTAATTATCTTCCTCCTCCTTCTCCATCCATCCCATCTTGGCTGTATTTTCTTTTATCGGAAACTTTCTTCCTAGTATATGAGGTTCCATTTCACCACTTTTAAGCAGTTAATATCAAAATAGCCTATCTTAGGAAATTCCTACGAATGTCCTCTTTCTCAAATAAATAATTCTTGTAATCAGTTGAAAGTTGAATTGAGGGAGCTATTCAATGTTAAAAAAAGTCATAAAAGTTTAGTATTTTTAAACTGTTATTAGACAAACAACTGATGAACAGCTATATACTTACATATATATTATATATACTATTATACCTACTGCAAAATCTTAACAATCATGATATTTTATACCTATATATACTAAATCCAAGCATGGATAAGAAGAAACAACTGATGCATGGTTCTAAAATCTTTTAGTAGCTTTGGTGAACTGAAGCGATTAAATGTTTACTGGCAGATGTCAGTCTAAACCAAATTGCTTTTAGCAGAATTTACCACCGTATCTAACACAGAAAATGACTGAAAAAAATCCTGTACTTCTACATTACAACTGTTAGCAAATGTTGAAGGGTGCTTTTATATTGCCATAGTTCTTTCAAAATAGAAATTCGGTATTTTTATGTTAATTTACATACCCTTCTTATCTTTACTGTATTGTTTCTGTACTGCCTTTTATATTTTTGGAGTCTCCCTCATTTCTCTGTTCAGAATAACAAGATGGTTTAGGTTCTAGGTAAAACTACTTACACTTCCTTTTACTTCCCTCTTTCAATCTCTACCATTTTTTCAGTCCCACAACTTCTCACTTAAAACTTTAGTTTTCAATCAATCAGAATATGATAGCTGTGATAGAAAAATTGATGTATATTTGTGAGCATAGAAATATTAAAATATGGAAATAAATACAAACTTTAAAAACTAGACAGTGTATTTTTAAAAAGGGACTAACAGCTGTCATATCTCCTCAGCACTCTAGCCTTTGGAAATCACAAACCTGTTGATACGAGCAACCATGAAGTTCCTGTTGCTGACCATCAAACTCTCTTTTGACCTCCCACAAAAAGATCTCAAGGATCTTTGAGTGAGAAGGAAAGTGACTTTTTTTAATGGTCCTTCTAAATTCTTTTCAATGCCATAGAATTGAAATTCCTTCTGCTGGATCATCATAGCTTTCATAGCTTTGAAAAGAGAGGTCTCCTGCAGATGGTATGGAGTTGAAAACTTAAATTTTGGTCTGAATTGCCAAATGAATGCTTAATAAATCTGTTAAGTGCAGGTTTAGAACTCCATGGTTGTGTATTTTAGCCACATTCATCAGTTTATACTGAAAATTGGGCCCTGTTGAGTAGCTGTGAGGTTCTATAGTGTTAACATTGCATATTAATCTTGAAAATTTCTACTCCAGTCAAAGGCGTACTTAAGAACACGCTCTTCTTAGACTTCTCTTGGCCTTGCAGGCCCCCAGCCGTAAAAACCAATTTAGAAGCCTCAGTCTCCTTGAAGTCAATGGAAAATGGATTCCTAACTGTGTGTGCTTATAGGCCAGCAAACATAACTCCAAGGTTTGCTATTAACATCTTATGAGATCTCCTGTATGTTTCAGCCATAGGATTTCTCCCAGTAATTGCTTCCATGAAGTAGAAGATTTCTAGTTAAAATACAGCAAGTTATTCAGAACAACTTTGTGGCTGATCCACTACTGGGCAGTATATTTAGAGCTAATGGATGCTGCCTTTTAAGGATTCTCTGAGAAATGCAGAAATGTCCCAGCTATTTATGTACTTATCTTCTCTTATCTGAGGATTTTTCAGAAAAGCAACCAGTGCAGTGCTGCTTTGGTGAATGTGTTAATAGCCATGAGGAGCCAAAGTAGCATCTATAGATTTTGTGACAGGGAAAGCATAAAAAATGAAGTACACCACCTTTGTCCCAATTTCTTTCAGGAAGATCAATTAACTTTGGAATTTGGAGTAGGTTTTATGAATTTTTAAGTTTGATCTTGTCTAACGCAAAACAGCGAGAGTTTTCTTGAAAACATCAGTGAGGCGTATTTGTTTTTAAAATAATGTGCATTATCTACTTTTTCTGTAGATTATTTTGTACTGAGAAGTATCTTTTCAGCAATTCCAATAATGAAATTACATTATAATTATATGGTGTCTCAGTCAGAAGCATCCCAAATTACTATACTCAATAGTACTGTAAATATTCATGCTTTTGTGAAACCCATCCTTGACTGTGTGGAATGTTGGCAGGTATTCATAGAACACCATACAACAAATTACATGAGAAAAAGAGAGATTTTATATAGGAGGAGGGGAAGTATTGTGAATTTAGCTAGAGAACAGGGTTAACATTCTACTGTCACTGAAAGTGTCATTCAGACTTCATTGGCCAGAGCAGTTAGTGTTCCTGCTTTCTCTCTTCATGTTTCATCTGAACAATGGCAGAGTCAATATAGATGTCTGATTTTCTATGTATACTACATACTCTGCAAATGAGTGAAAATCTATGATTTTTTGCTCTTGTAATTTAGTATGTAACCAGCTCATTTTTCCTTTTTTAATTATAAAAAGTGAAAAGTATAAATGAAGCTACTCAAAATACATTACACTTCTCTGCAAATGTAATTTGAAACTCATGAAACATTAATGCATAAAATATGGAATGTTGTTTTTATGCTACACGGAATTCTCAGAATTAGAAAAATTAAGTTTCTTCTCTGTTATTAAAACTATGTATCATAGAGAATTCATGGAGGAATTGGTTTCTTCCATCCCCACACCTTTGAATCGTGTCTTCACGAGGGATAGTCATGAAGCTACTCATAGCCTTCTGTGTGTGAATATGTGTGTAGATTTTTAATAATACTTTATTCAGAACTAGATAATCTCATAAAATCAATCACATGTATAACTGACATTGTTTTAATAATTACTCTCTATACACAACTTGAGTGTGCACACATTTAGTAAAAACTGCTTATGAGAGAAGAAACCTTTCTATTCATGAGTTAGAGCCTACAGACACACTGGTGACAGAATGGCAACTAAGGGAGAGACCAGAGATTTTTGTGTTTATTTGTTTAAACATGATTTGCTGATGCCTTGCTGGGAGAAGCTTGCATTCCAGAATACATCTTTAGTTAAAAGCACAAAAGAAAAATCTTGATGTACATACTTTAAAGTGGGCAGAAGAGTAATTAGGTAGTAACTAAAGGAAGTGGGAGGTGCTTGTTTCAGTCTCCCAAAGAGCCAAGTTTTAGTATAAAATACTAATTGAAAAATGGTCTAGATGTAAGCCAAAGCAGCCATTTTTGTGAGAAGAAAAAACAAGCAAACACTTAAATATTCTTTCCTCTAGTAAATCTTTCACCAGCTTGGTTCCAAGGTTCTAAACCTCATAATTTCAGATGTAAATTATTCCTGAGCACTTAAGATGAAGATAGGTTTGTATTGCGTGATAGATTTTAGGACTAAAATGAAGTAATGCCCTTGAGAAATGTAACTTCAGCTGAGAGAGTCTGAGAACTGGAACAAAAATAAACACTTGTGATAAACAGTAGAATGGGAATCAGCTCAAACTCCTGCTGCAGTGTGCTGGCATATACAAATAAAAGTTTAAGGATATGTGCTTGCACTGTCATTTTAGTTTATTATATTTATAATAACCTTGTATGATTTTAACTTGAGAAAGTCCTCATACTTCCAGTATATATTTTCTTCACTTGATAAATTTAACTTTGATTTGACATGAAAGAAACAATAGTTATGAGGGCAAAAATACCACAAAGAAGCAACATAGAGAAATAGCAAAATGACATTCATTTTGCAGTAATTGCAGGTAAAATATATGAAGGAAATACTACAGGTGTATGAGCTGCTTGTGATGAGAAGAAAATCTCAGGAATACAAACATGACTACAAAACAAAGATGTGCATTATATTGAGGAACAAAGTAGCAGCTAATCTCTTCCTATAATCCAATTGCACTTGTTCACAGAATATTTCAGTTCTAGGTATCCCTTTATAGAAAGAATTTGAATTGGAACGGCATTTACAGAATTGAAACATAATCAGGGAAGATGAGAACTAATTTTATGATCTAGGTTTATTTACATTAATGATCTAGCTAAATTTACAAAAAACCTCTCCTATTTATTGGTATTTCTCTTTTTTTATAAATAAACATAAAGCAGGCCATTAGAAAGATGTCTGTATTCCGTGTATTTTCTCTAAAAAGATGAAGTATGCTCTTGAACTGAGCAGTGAGGAATTTGTTCAGTGCATGACATCTCTCAAAAAAGCAAGTTCATATTTCACCATATGTACACATGGAACCCAATCTAGAGTGTATTGAAGCCACTGAGAGACATTCCGCTAGCTTCCTTGAGGCAGGTATCTTTGTACAATCGGTAGAGATTGGCTGTCTGAGCCTGCTGTTGGAGGCTGAACAAACCCTTGTCCAGACCGGCCTAGGATTTTCCCTGCTGCACACATAGGATGGCTCATGACCTTTTAGTACCTTGTTGTGTCTTGAACTTGAGATTGGTGTTGCGTATGTGGCCAGGGAATTTGCAAGAGTTGTCTAATAGAGCAGAGCATGGCTGTAAATTCTAAGTGCATGCAGGCATGGTCTTGCCTGTAATGGACTCAGTAGTCTTTCTACTTGATTCCAGTAGACTTCTATCACATCTTTTACTGACTCTGATTTTTCTCCCAGATTTTGATCATACTGCCATTTCAGTTTAAGGATGGATGGCATGGAGCTACTTGCATCAATGCAAGCCTACTGTAGCAGTGCGTTTAGCCTGCCTCACAGAGAAACAGTAGATGACTTTTACTCTTCGTTGGCTGCTCTCTACAGGAACTTGTGCTTTCAGAATACCCTCTCATCAACTCCAAGCCTATAGTCAGATGAGCAACTGTAATATCATGAAGTTTTTATAGATATGGAATCCGTAGCCCAGATGGAGTTTTAAAGAGTTTGAAGTAATTAATGAGCAATGAAGACAGGAAAAAAAGGTAAAATGGAATATAGTAATTTAAATACAGTTTTAAGGGAATGATTTTAACAATGATTTGCCTTAGAGAGACTGAAATGTAGAATTGTGCCAGATTAGGATTAATTTGTGAGATTACAGAATCACAGAATATTAGGAGTTG
>NW_010173699.1:0-28484 GCF_000695765.1 Mesitornis unicolor | reverse complement strand
TCTCCTGGCTCCCTTCCTTGACTTCCTAAGTCTTCCTTCCTTCTAAGACTTCCTTTCCACCTGCTTTCTGATCACATTAAACTGTTACTTTGTTTTATGAACTTGAATATATGCAAGAGATTTTTCTGATGGCAATTACTTTTTTTCTAGGCCATTTTTACCTACCTATGGTTAAAGGTCATAGGAAATCCTTGGCATGACAGAGTATAGATCAAATGGAGCTTCTTGCTTTAAATGTACAAGTCACTTTTCCCTCATGACAACAGCCAGCTACTAGATTAATGCCTTAAAAAAACATTTATAAAAACAGCAATAAAAAGCCATGTGTAACAGTCCTTTCTCCTGCTTGATCTAGGTTTTGATAGCTGACATAAAAAGCATAGATTTAAGATGTCTATGCTGTTTAAAGAAGAAATCCATTTCTATAAAAAGATCATGTAAAATGTGCAGTTTTCAAAACTTCCCAGAAGTTCCTCATTCTTACAGTTTTTGCCTACCTCGTTTCATAGCCCGAGGACTACTTGGACCACTTCTGCTTCGAGAATCAGACTCAGAAGTCCTTGAGCTGGACCGAGAGCTGTCTTCTTCCTCTGACCCCGAAGACTCATCTATAAATGGGCTGTTGCTTATTTGAGTTGCTTTCTGCAGAAATTAACACAGCATTCTTTGATACCTTGCATAAAGGGAATCAGTCATTGCCTTCATACTGTAGCAGAGCTCTGCTGGCTTCTTAACATTCAAAGTTGTTCTTACTTGGGTTGTGAGTTTTGGCACACAAATATTAACATAAAACTGCATTCCCTCTGCCCTCTGTATCCTCAACCACCCCCACACTTCAAAACAGAAACCTGAGGTAGCTCAAGGCATGGGTCTTTCCAAATCACAAAAAGCTGCCAGAAAACAATGCAGTGATTACTTACTGCTGGCTATCTGACTAGAAACAGCTTTGGCTCTGACACAAAGACATTTCTACACATACACACACTTTTAATTATGGCATTGAACGCCATGTGGCTGTTTAATAATTAACAAGCCTTTGGAAAAAAAATCAGCAAGGGACCTCAGAAGCACTGACCTGGGCTGGTAACATTTTATAAGCAGCAATAATTTTTTTCCAGCTATTTGGCATTTCCATTACTTCTGGGGTTCTGTGATCTCTAAACATCATCTTATGACTTATTTGGCATGGTAGCATCAAATGCGAAACAGCAAGTTCCTGGATGTGAGGCTTAATGGTATTTAAAAATTTCCTTTAAACAGTAATACAGTTACCCCTTTCAAAGTGGTGTAGACAGGAGTGGTCATGTTCTTATATATCAGAGATGTATATAAGCCAGATATGGAGTATGAAGGTAGTGAAACAGCACCTAAAAGAGCAACACATTGTATAAATGACTTTCCTAATTTACCCTTCAATTATCCAAATTTAAGAGTAATTTTTTGCATTGTATAACTGCTATAAGAAGCAAACTAACTCCTGAAATCTTTTGGATGTGACATTTATAGCTTTTTAACATTTCAGTTGGTTTAAGGAGTATAAATAAATTCTAGTCATGACCACTAACCCTTTTGAAATTGGAAGTATAATCTTTTACCTTGGTACCCAATATAGAATCTCCGAAACAAAATTGCAAAGAAAACTGGAGTGAACAAAGTACAAATTCAGCACAGAGTCAAGAGGCAAGATAACAGAAGACAGTGGAAAGATAACCAATGATCTTCTAGGTTTTAAATAGCACGTAACTGAATCTTCATAAAATACCTTAAAGGAACATGGGACATTTGGTCCTTCCTTGCAATTCACCATAAAAAAGAGAATTTTTGTTGACGTGACAATGAACAGCTAAACCACTTACTTCTGTTAAGAGACTCCATGGTGAAAGCTTCAGACATCCTTAAACCAGATTTGGCTACAGCATAAATTCTGCTTTCCTATACAAGCAGAATAGATTTGATGGTAAATAATGAAAACACAACCATTACTTTACTTCTGTTTAGCCTCCCCATAGCCTCTTAGTCTCTCTGTTAGTGCAACAATGTCATAAAATGGTTGATAAAATGGCATTGTCAGTAGCAGCAGAAAAGTGCAAACTCGTTTTATATGCCATACCCATCATATCCATAATCCATTTCAACCTTTTTTCACACAATGCTTGCCCTGTAGGTAACTTGTTTTTAAAAATACTATCATCAGAGGCCACAGAAGGTCTAGTGAGAATATTTTTTAAAGGAAGATTGTATGTTGTGAACAAAGAAATGCCATTAGGAAGCAAATTTTCAACTGTTTTGTGTTAAAAGGCCACAATAAGAAAATGAATCATGAAAAAGTATGCACTAAAATCTATACATAGAGAAGCTGTTACATTAATGCATTATTCATCTCTGAATCATTGATAAATCTTTGACTGTGGAACTGCAGTTCAGTGAGTCTTGACATGGTTAATTTTGGATTTTGTGCTAGACATATTAATATCTATTTTAATTCCCTGATTGATGGCTTTACAGTTTTACTTGGAAATGTGATCAGTAACTTCCGTAATCTGTAGTTGTCTTCTGTTGACTTAATTGCCCAGATTGTGAGGGGTACAATGGTTATAGCGAAGGCATTGACACCAGCACTCTTAGGCTCTGTTGGTGTTAAGTAAATAAACGCAGACACGAGCACTACCTCTTTTGATACACTCAAAAGGAAATATATAACTCAGATGTGACATGAAAAAATGGGGCTTATCTACAAAAATCGTGACTATGTTTTTCAAAAGCAGAAATACTGTGCTTCAAATCAAAATTGCTTCTGAGTTTGTCCTCTTAAGTTCAAATTGAGGTAACGCTCTGTCTTGTCATCAGAGAATAAGAAAGGTAGAGGCAACAAAATAACAGAAAAGAGGAATGAACGTGAGCTAGTTTCATCAGTAGAAAAAATATCTATAATTACACTTACCCAGGAAGGAAATCGATGTAATGGAGGGGTTGGAGGTTTGTTGCTAGCACCCTTTTTTGTCGCATCACAAGGTTCCTGGGCTTCAGTGCAGTCATAGGTAAACACTCCTTCATCACAGCCAATCTCCATTTTCTCTAAAATACCAGTATCTTCTCCATCCACCAGATCAATATCTGTTTCCTGTGGTCTCCAAGGACGTATCATGCTTATGGCATTTCTATTTCTACCAAACATTCTGTCAGAACTCAGCTGGGGCTGGCTTAGATGTTTTTTTGCTAGTGCTGAATTTATACTAAACACATTAGGAGTCCGCAACGTTGGAGGCAAATTTGAGGGAGAATCTGATATTGCTGTGCATTGAGAACCTGCAGACGTTGCAGAAGTTGGGTGTTTGGGTGTCAGAGCAGGGGTTAAAATTGGACTTGGGGTATTTGCCTCACTGGATGAAGATGAATAATCTAGCCTTTGAGACTGAAATTTCTTACTCAGCTCATCTGAAGAACTATCTTGGTCTTTCTTTTTACTCGTGAAGTCAGAGTTGCTCTTTCCACCTGGATTGTTCTGGCCTTTTCTTTGGGACCCTTGCTGCCAGGAGTATAACTTCTTGTGCTGAGTCCTCTGAACACCAAAACTCTCTTCTTCAAATAGAGAGCTACTGTCATCAGATGCTGTCAAATACATTTCACTTCCCACTCTACTGTATCTTGCATTCTCTTCGGATGTGTGGCTCGAGAGAGTGGATGCACACCTGGATTTCAGTCCCTTATTGTCACCTCCATCCTCATCTGAGCTCCAGTCACTCCCTGTTGTGCCGGAGTTCTTTGACAAGTCGCTGTCTATGTCTTTGGATGAACAGCTCCTTCTCACATTTTTGGTCTGCTCTGACCCAGGGGAACTTTGTTGCAAGGACTTCTGTCCTTTATTGCTCTCCTGTGCAGTACCAGCAAAGGTGGTTTCCAGGATATCCTTCTCTGGAGGAGAAATATAATGAACATGAGAAAATTACTTTAGCAAACTTGACTGCCAAAGGATTTTGTCATCATGCCTGCAAACATTAAGTAGGTAATAATTTAAAATGCATAAGCACATTTTAAAAATTTAAATAATAAACCTTAAGAAAAATATTATACATTTTTTCATGCAACTGAAGTTGCAATGATTTTTGCCAAAAAACTGTAACAGATATTACCCAAAGTTCCAGACAAACTAAAAATGGCAATAAATGTACGGATGAGCACAGTGGAGCCATATTTTAAAGTAAACCACATATGTATGAAAACAAACAAACGCACACCTCCCACCCAAAGCCAAAGACTTAAAAGGGCATATAAATTTAGCTACTTTATGAAATCTAAGAAAAACTGAAAGAAAGAAAATATTTACATGAACAAATCAAGTATTCTGAGCATTTTTATAGTGTTTATACACAGAAATTTCTTCTTCAAGCTATTATTGTATTCCCAGTGGCGAATGTTTAACATACACAAGAGAGGATCATGAAAATGGTTAGGGAAAGATGCTGTATTAAAAACATTTTTGCTTCTGCTGTTCACTTTTACCTGGTTTTGCAAGAGAGCAGTAGCTTGCAGCATGTCAGTGAGGCCTATGTGCTCCCTGAGTTAAAACAGATGCAAGTACTAGGGCTTTTCTACACAGACACTTGGGGAAGTTAAACTTAAATAGCTGTATGATGTTAAAGTGGATTGGATAAGCCAAAGAGTTTAATTTAGTCCACGTTAAAGTAATGAAGTCACAAAAGTTGATCTGTTTCCATCTGGGCAAGCTTAAGGTTCTATTTCTTATCCTTTTCCTTGAAAAAAAAAACCACAAAAGGATCCTTACTTCAATTTCCTTATCTATAAAAATGAAATTAATAGCACGTACCCACCTTTATAATGAACTTGGTGTCATATAAATATACAAAATACGAATAGGATCTATTTCAGTTTATGATTTTCTACAGAACTCAACTTGCAATTTTGGGTACCATGATTAACTGTGGAGAAAATGCTGAGCTCATAAATAGTACTGTGGGACTCAAACAAAGGACCAGAGCAACAGTCTCCTTCTAGAGCTTTTCACTGCTAAGTGAAATAGCAAACTGCAATAGCCTTGCTTATGCTTATAATAGTGTAAGAGCACACCAATTTGCTGGCGTTACTAGGCTTCAGGGCTTGTTGAGGAAGTCGTATGAACTGATCAGGGAGTTTTCTTCTTCTTCAAATAGGAAACGATACAAAAAGATTCCTGAGACTCTCTCCTATTTTTTTCTGACCTTGATTATATTAATGAAAGATTAATGAGTTGATCTTGTTGAGTTAGGGCATAAAACTAACACTGTGACACCAGTGATAGCATAGATAAAATCTACAGAAACTGAACTTCGGTGAGACTCTACACAAGCAGAAAAATGTAACAGCCCTCCCTGGGGGACTGGCAGCCTTAAACTCGTTACACTACTGTGGAGCAAACCTGGGTCACAACAAATTCTCCTCTGCAGCCAAAGCACCCATCAGCCACTGCACGCTGCCAAACAGTGTATTAGCAGTAGTATGGAGACTCAGTGCTCAATGGGATTTCTTCCTAGTAATAGAGGCTAGCATTAAAGAGAGAGAAGGAGTTCTGCTATGAACTTTGAAAACAGCTGGTCTGGATACACCAACATAGTTGTCAATTTTAGTTTTCCACCTGTGTAGAATAAAATGGCAGTATTGGTAAGTAGGTACCTAGCATGTTTTTGCCTTCAGTGTAGTCTGACTCTTTAGATGAAGACTTGCTTAATTCTTCCAACTTAGGAGATGGTTGAGGACTTCTTGCTCTATTAGAAAAGCATCCAAAAGTCAAACTGCTTAGTCGCTGGCACTCTCCAGGTTTTTGTGCTGAAGTAACAGATTTCTTGCCTGTAGCTTCTGAAGAACAGTAATTCAGAAATCTTGTGTTAATGAGATACAGCAAGCTATGCTATTGGTCTCTTTCATCTGCAGTGTAAAGTTGTTTGGGTTTTTTTGTAAGATAACTAAAATTCAGCAAAATTATAATAAAGAAATTACTACAGGAATGAAAATCTACCCATCTACCTCCCCATATCAAAAGAAACCCAGAGCTACAATTCCAGTTCTTAAAGATTGATTTTTTTAGTATAGAAAGGAAAAAAACCACCTTTTAACAATTACACATCAATAAGATATAAAACATGCATTTAATACAGAATGAAAACCTAGTGGAAATACCTGATTTTATTCTGCTGTGACTGAAATTAAACCATGGATTGGTCTAGGATATATAATATGGGAAAGACTGTAGAACAATAGTATTAAAATACGTGGCATTCTTCCCTCCATATAAAAATAAACAGCAAATACAAGGAAGTTAGTTACCAGGCTTAAAAGGTATATATAGAATCATACGGAGGATTTCAAGAGAAGGTGAAAGCATAAAATGATTAACTGCCAAGTGAATATGAAATTTGTCCCTAGGGACAGAAACTGATACGAAACGATGCTGTCCATCCCTGTTTATAAAATATTCTGTGGCAGATCCAGGAACAAAAGGCCCTTATCCATACCTGTAAACTCTTTACCACATGATTACAATTTATAGCCTGTTACCAGCATGGACACTGCCAATGGTAATAAATTTCTTCATATTTTTAGGCATATCAGTAAATGTGTGTTGACGACCAGCTGACAAATTCTTAGCGTCTCAAGAAGCCTCTGAATAGATCACTCGTAAGAGGATGAGTAAAGCTGTTAAGTGCTGAAGTACATAATATTGCTACTGATCAAAAAATAGGAAAGGAACAAAACAATCCAGTTTCCTTATTAACAGAAAGGTGCATCTTAATTTAAAAGCTTCATATTGCCCATGTATTTTGTAAATATTTATATTTTCATATATTATGCATATTACGTGTATATACACATGTATTTTATGCATATACACACATTTCTAAATGTCTGTGTGTGCATATATACATGAGATACATTATCAAGAAATGACGGCTAGGTAGCAAACTAACAAGATTTTCAGGTGATAGTAAGTTGTCAGGTCAGCCAAGTGTGGAGAGGGCTGTGGGAACCTTCAGAGAGACTTAAGAAAGTTGGTGAACAGGCAACAAGGTGGCAAATAAAATTCATCTTTGATTAATGCAAAATAATGCTCTGTGGTGGGGATATTCCTCTTTCCCATATTTACATTTTACGATTTTTAAATTAACTATATCCACTTGGAGAAAAACCTGGTGATACTGTGGCTGAATTAAGGTTTTGGATCACTGTAGTCAAATGTAATAATTTTAAAAAATCTGATCAGAGTTCTGATTCCCAGCTGAGCATTTGCTAGAAAAAGCAGATGCAGATGGACATTCATCTATTCCTTAACAATGCTAAGACTACCTGTGCTAGAAAGAAGTAAAGATTTGACATAAACCCAGTCAAATCTTACTACTTGCAGAACTTCTTACATAACAGAGATACCGGTTCAGCCAAAAAAATCCCAATTGTGGTTTGTCTGTGTGTCTTGTTAATAAAAATTAAATTACTGCTCGCCCAGCACCTTAATATACAGACACTCTGATGTCAATTCATACTCACTGAAATCTTCGTGATTTCACAGAATCTTTCAATTACATGGATGCAAAAATTAATACGGAATAGAAAGAAGTATGCCATATACAGAGAAGTTTTTTAAAGATTTGCACATTTACCTTGCAGTTTAGATTGTACTGTTTTCATCTCTTTGGTTTGCTTTTGGTTGATCAAGCGAAGGTTCTGATTTTCCACCTCTAACTAAAAGCATATAAATGTAATCTCATCCGTTGGTGAAACAATTTTTAAAGTCATTGTATCATTTATATTTTCTCTGCATTTCTGCCTATCTAAGGATAAAACTAGTTCAAACAGCAAGCTCCTCTCTCCTGCTTCTCTTAATGGCAGTCTAGGCATTTGTTTATTCTGAACAGTGAAATTCCCTGCAACTATTATTGTCTCAACTTCTGTTAAAATCATTCCCCAAACCAAGCAAACCCAAGACTTAATAATGAAGAAAAAAGAGATCTCCATAGGCATTTTTTAAAAAAGCTGAGGGCTAGAATTACAGATTTTTGTGCCACACTTGGCAAACCCGAGAGCAGGCAGAGGAATCAGAGGGAATGATGGTGCTAATGCCTCCTTACCATTCCACAGCAAAGATTAAAAAAAATACTGCACTGAAAATACTTATTCAGAGCAAAGACTTTCTATGGGAAGAAAAAAATCCAGCAACCCATCGCTGTAGCTCACTACCAAGAGGTAAAAGGTGTTGGTTCAAACTCCTGCTCCAAATTAGGCAAAGGAAATACTTGAATCTGAGTATCCTGTATCACACAGAGGGGAGCCAGCAATTTTACTTCCCATTGGGTGACACCTCGCCACCTCTTAGCTTGACATTCTCCATGTTTCAAACTATGTAAATAGTTTGAGTCATAGTTGCTTCTGTCCAAACTTTATCAAGATAAATTTAGCTAATCTAAATTGCATTTTTATTAAATTATTTCAAAAACTCCCCTTGCAGACTGATACGAAATGTTACTTCTTGTTTCCTACTTTAAAAATAATAATTTAATTGTTTTTCAACTGGAGTGAGTACAATTTCCAGTTAACCACAACAGAGTAGGATTTTAACTTTTAGGAGTAACTTCAAATTCTGTTCACACAAGGAGGAGAAAGCACAGCTGCCCACCAAAACTGGCAGCCTTAGGCAGGGCAAAGCCACAGTTAAGGGAGACAACTGGTCTCTTCTTGGAGTAGAGACAGTCCCCCTGAAACTATTCATGACTAAGAGTACTGTGGGCACTGGAAAATAAAATATTATCAAGTCCTTTTTTCTGACAGGCCCTGGCAGACTTGGTCAGCTTTCTGGGGATTATTCACACTTTAGGCATCTGCTTGAGCAAGCTCGGTTTGCTGGCTAATCTCTCTCAATTAGTGGAGACAAGTACACCTTCCAGAGAGTTCTTCTGGGCCCTTTCTCCACAAAGAGGACCCAGATACACCAGCTGACAAAAGTAGATGTCAGGATTTAAGTGACACAGATACTCTGCCCTCTGTGCTGTTTTCACGTTTCCTCTTTCAAGCAAGTAACTTGTACAGATCAATGAAACTAGAAAGCATTATTTTTACTACCTTTTTACACAAAGCCCTTTAATAGCCAAAAAGCCTAAGTGATATCCAGTCACACCACTGTATTTTATGTATAAGTATTGTAGCAAGAGGGATACCTCATGGAGCTTGACTGTCACCCATTCTTTTATTTTAGCTGCTTTTTCTTCTATGATTTTTGCTTCTTGCATTCTTATTTGCTTCTGGAAAAAAAATGACATATGCATATTTTTCACTGAGTATTACAGTCTGTCTGCATAGTATCTTCAGATATAAATCCTAAGACTGGTTGAAGTAATTTAGTTTCCTGGGCAATATATGGTGATTTAAAAAAAACCAACCCCAAAACCTACAAATAGGCCCTTCACAGAGGATGCTCGTCCTCTTTCCTCTAGAAAAAAATGAAAGCAGTGAAGAGGAAGAACATTTTTCCCCTCTTAAAAGTTAGGTGTTCTTTCAATTCAAGACACAATTTGCAAGTTGATAAACCTTATTCAAAGTATATACTTCTAATGGGAACCTCTTCAATCAAACAACAGAAATAATGCTAAAATTTTCTGTCCTCTGTTGATCTTAATTTTAATTTTATTTTTTACAGTCAAGAATGGAATTGATGATCATCTTTTGTAACACCATTATTTCTAACCTGTTCTTCAAGTTGTTGCTCCAATTTCTGTATGATGTCATTTTTATCTTGTATCAGGATCTCCAGATCTTGACATCTCTTATACAACCTGGTTTCTGATTCACTTGTTTGAACATTAGCTGCTTTTAATTTTTCTTCCATGACCTGCACCTATGTGGAAGGTCAAACATAAGACTTTAAAAAACATAACACTCCAAGTTAAAAGGTAGTAACTTAATCCCAAAATGTACTGTTAAAGTTGCCCCCGCACCTAAGATTCAAGATAACCCTGCAAGATTCTGAATCCCACAGTTCGTTATGTTTCCCTGTGCATCTAATACCAATAGGACTGGCAAAACACTGATAGCCTCATACAGCTTTTGTTAGTATCAGTGAGAGGCCCCTAGGTTTGTAACACACAAGCTGTTAGAGACACCAGTATGGGAAGAATGCAGTTTATGTACAGGGAGCTGCTCTTAGGCTGCATAAACGTTTTAACAAATACTCAATTGCACAGTGTGAAAAACCCCAACAAATTATCAGCAGCATTCACAAAAAATGGCTAAAAAGTACTTGTCTTGTAGTCTGGGATGTTTTCTAACTCCATATTAGTACGTGAACATTTTTTTTTATTCTTACAATTCTCAGTTTCTATCTGTCTCACATTAAGATACGAAGGATTTTTTAGGGAATACCAGAGAGATGTTCATAAAATGTGTGCAGTAGCTATATCCGCTATTTGAAATCAAAAGGAAACTTTGGTTAAATATTTAGCCACAATCTCTTCTTCTTGTTGTTGTTCTACAAGATCAACAACCAACACAGAATAATCCTATTTAGAGACTGTATTGGATAGCCTTATTTTATTTTCTCACAGGTTTTCTAAAATAGATCACTGTTTCCTCTCCCTTTTTGTTTCCACGTGCATCATATATCAAAGACTCATGGTGCGTCAATGAAGAAGCGCATTACATGAAGCTATTTTGGATTTGTGCTGTTAGTTTTGACTTTATTGAACTGAACTGGATAGTGAGCAGAGAAAGACATGAGAACATCTCTGGTAAGATAAATCAATAGATGTAAAAAGAAACCATCTTCTCCCTTCTGAGCAATACTTTAAAAATAGCAATTTTCTGAATTTCCCTTCATTACAGTAACATACAAATAGCTCGTGGAGATATTTTTCAATTTATATATATACCTGCTGAAAAGCTCTCTCTGCTTGACGATCAGCATCTATAACTTGTTTCTCAAGCTGCTGCATCTGTAGATACATAAAAACACATGGTAAAATGGCCATGCCTTCTGCTGGTTGCCAGAAATACCACAGTGAAATGTATTTTCATTGTCTGTTTTGAAAAAGGAGAAGACAGGTAGTAGGCAGGCGCATAAAAGTAAATAAAAGGACAAAGAGTGTGTCAGACTGGGAAGATAATTCATCATTACAACTGTATTAAAACACTATTAAGATTCTTCTATGGAAAAAAAAAAGAATACAGCTTTTCTTCACAGTACAATTTTACGGCTGCTATATGACATATTGCTTCTTTTCCCTGCTACCAATGGATAAAGACAGAGACCAGCAAAACATAAGAGAGTGCAGGTCCCTTTTGAGAGGTGAGAGACCCTGATCCATTACATTATAATTATGCCTAATATATCACAAGCTTAACCTTTGCCCCAGGCCTTGGAAGACCCCTGCAATTTACATGATTTATTTTGAGGACTTTTCCAACTATGTGGAAAAACTGAGGCCAGAAAGAAACTTTTTTCAAACATCTTGTTAGATTTTGGTAAGAGTGCTCTAGTCTGATTTTGGTGAAGGATACAATTATGACTTCTTTAAAAAGGAAACTGAGATATGAAATCATCCTAGAAAGTACCTAAGGAAATTAATATATTATTCCATAATTTAAGGACTTACTGGTTCTCAGGAAACACCAATGCTCTTCAGTTCATGTGAAGAGCATGAAACATCAAATACTTAACACTGGGATACTCAATATTCAGCTTCACAATTGTCCATAGATGAGCATATGATAAAAACAATGCAAAGGGAAATAATTTGTTCCTTCTACAGTTTACTGCTTGGTTTTAAAAGAGTCAGCTTCATTCTGTCCAGTTTGTGCTCGATTTCTGGTGTCTTTCAGTTTCTTTTTCTCTCTCTGTCCCTTTTTTTTCTCTGCCCAATTACATTGTCAATCACATGAAACGGTTCTCTGTACTTTTAGCACCTCATCCAGACAAGGACACTGAGTCATCATTTTCTATCAATCAAACACTGAAAATGGAGAAAACGAGATTTCACTAACATCAAAAAAAGCTGAGACTGACCGTATAGTACTTTCTCATGTGATGTAAAACCCCAAAGACAGCACCGTAATACGACGACACACTGTTGACAGGAGACAGACAAACATTTCACAATATGCATGGTCAGGTCCCCAGGGAGATGTTTTGCAAGACCAGTTTTAAGGAAATGATCGTTCCAGTCATCCATGTCCATACAGACAGACAAGGAGGAGATGAACTTTCCTTGTTCCTCTCTGGCCACATGTATTTGATTTTAATTGTGTACAACTTCATGCTGAGATTTTGAGTTTAATTTTTAGAATTTTGAATTCTAATGTCACTTTCTATCTGTCTATTTGGCTTTATGTTCAAATAGAAGTTTGGTTTACAAGTCTCACTTTAATATAGTTTTTAAGAAATTTCTTTTTTAAAGAGTTGGGGATTCAGAAAGCAAGGTTATTTCTGAATATACGGTCAGCTAACATCCCAGTGTAGTAAAAGCACTATGCTAAACCAAGTGCAGCTTTGTATCAATAATGCACATTAATGCTCTATAATATTTTGACAGAAAACTCCTTCAGATATTTGTAAATATGAAATTCACTGTTGATGAGTTGTGAGTTGTTCAGCAATCTTCACAGTCAAATTTGCACACGTAAATGCACATGACTGACATGGCAGTAATTGGACAATTTATTTATGTATGTCCCATAAGTGAAATTCAGTTCAGCTGCAAGGTCATATCAGAAACCTACAGACCTAAGTTCCACAGGACCAGGAACATGGTAATACGTTCATGGAGGAGACTACTGGGACAAAGAATATGATCTGAATAAAGCTGTTGCTAAGATGAATGTAAAGCTAGGAGCCAAATGAGGTGAGAGAATAATTACCAAGAAAAATAGCGTTCAGAGATTAAAAATTGAAGTACAAGGTTTATTTTTGCTTCTTTAAGAGTTAACTGTTTCAAGAAAGTTTGCTAAGAAGCTCTGTGTGATTTCACAATACGGGTACGTCAATCAGCTTCCTGGCAACAACTAAATATGAGATTTTATTTGGAAAATTTCTAAAGGGTTTTCAATTTATTTTAGGAGGCTCCTCTTAAAAAAAAAATCTATATTATTCAGCAAAAACAAAGTACCATAGTTACCAAACATAAGCACTTCTATTACAGTTAAACGGGCCAGCATTTCAATAATTCCATGCTACATAACAATAGCTAAGTAAGTCCTAGTTTTCCCTTTATTTAGAGTTTATATAGATTTGTTTTGCAGTGTCTGTTCTAACAGTAATTAAAAATATATAATTTTCCCCATTTGCACAAATAATCTCTAACCAATCCACAAAATGGTTTTGCCTGAAAAATGAGATTTGTATGTATACTCTGACTGGCCTGTGAAGTTAAAGAGAAAAATTACTGCTGAAGGATACTCTGAAGGTTACCAAACTTGTTGGGTAAAAGATTGGAACTGGTTCCAGGGGAAGAATTTCTCTTCACAAAGAAAACCTAACCTTAAAAGCCTTCTTCTTAAGTTAGTAGGAGGTTTCATAACAATGATCACAGCATTACTGAGAGAGAGGGGAGAGAAGGTGAAAATACATGACTGGATTAATAGCTAATTGTTTAAATCAGAAGTCATGCTTTGAACTCCTCAGGAATAAAATGCAGTGGTAAATTCACTTTACCCAGTTACTATGAAGACCATGCTTATGGTCCTCAAATTATGGAGGGGGGGGGCGGGAAGTAAATGATACCTAAACTTAGCCTCATGATGGAAGTGGCAGGTACCTGCAGCCACATCTGCATTTGCAGGCAAAGGTCAGTAAGCTTTACAGATGCAGAACAAAGAACTGTTACCTATGGCTGAAACTTGAGTATTGATGACCAACTCTGACTTAATACAGAAAATTATTTGAAAAACAGAAAATCTGTTGAATTAGACCTTTGTCCCACCAGCTTCTTTCTATATACATCTATGCAAATCACCAGTATTGCCAGTATACCAGTATGATGTATATCAGCTGACAGGCTAGACATTTCTTGAATGCACAGGAAACAGCCATAAAGTTGGCTTCCCAGGAGAAACACAGAGGGACAGCATTTCATTGATAACATTTGGCATGTGAAGTATATTTAAGCTTAATTTTTTATTATGTCCTGAATGAGGTGACTTGAAATAATGCCCTTGTTCAAGAAACCTCTAGTAAGAAATATTCTTGTCACACGCATCCATGATTGGTGCAGGCTCTTTCTGAAATTCATGAAGGATTCAGAGGTCTCCTGTCATAATCTATACTGGTTTTGGTTTTATAGTCTTAACTATAAAGAATAAATGGTTTAGGGCCATGAACAAAAATACAAACAGACTGACTGAAGAACAATATAAACACAGGTATGGAAAAACAGACTGCTACTTTAACCTGCACTTTCTCCTACTGTTTTTAATTGTAAAAATTCTCTTATAAGTTTCAGAAAACATGCTCGTGCACACTGCATAAGTTATCTGAATTATGGAAAATAATATTTGATGTTAAGAACAGATTTGGTTTTAAACTTAGTAAGGAAATAACCACTTTACATCTGTGACTCATCAAATTGAGCTATTTTTATTCAATGAAGAGAAATGCCACATGTGAATAAATGCTGAATGCTTTGAAGAAACATGGTTGCAATAAAACTAAAGAGGTGCACTGTCTCGGAGGTCTGGACATTGAAGCACAACACACAGTCAGTGGGAAATTTTACAATACAAAAGCAAACCATATAGTGATTCTATTTAAAAGTTCATCTGGAAGTTTCTTGGCTGTATTCAGAAATGTTCAACATACACTTTTGTGCAAGTAAAGAAATTTTCTTTTTATTAAAACATGTATTGCATGAAATCACCAAAGGGTATAAACTCAAAAGTCATCACTCGTGAATTTTAAGGAGACTCCATTGTATTCATATATGTGTATATATACTGTCAATTATGTAGAGCTATAGAGAGATCCTTGTACATGTAATGTGCAACACGGAGAAATTACAGCACTAAATTGATAATTTTGCTGGTATTTGAAATAGTTACTTAATAATTTTAAATGAAATATTTTAAAAATAAAAATGGTTAGAATTCTTTCCCTTTTGAGATCTGAAAATCTATGTTCTTTATAGGAACAAAACCCTAATCTTTTATCCAAGTCAATTTTCAACATAATAACTTGTCCCATTCATGTTTAGAATTTACATTATAATCAGGGCATAATATACTCTCTCCTCACTTTTAGTGTTACAAACAAAACAGTTGTATCATGTAGACTTTCTGGAAATCGTTTTGAGATAAATACAGGAAAAAATAAGACCATTAAGGAATGAAAAGAAAAGCATCACTTCTCTGGAATCCTTTCAAAGCATGCTGATAATAGGTCAGAGTTTTCAAAAACAAAACATGAGTTAAAAGCCAATGTTTCTGAAGCAGAAATACGGCCTGTCTATTGATCAAGTGCAGAACTTCCAGTGACTTGAGAATGGTGTTTAGTCTCCTTTTTTCCTTGCATTTCAATTTTTCAAGTCTTCCTCATATCAAAAAAGGCCTAAACCATCTGTGGCTGAAAAACAAGTCTTCCACGTAGAAAGTATTAAATCTGTCCATTTTTAGATTTAGTGAACTATCAGTCCTAACACCACACAGGATTTACCAAAACTGAAGAAGCATGGGGATATGGCTGCTTCTATAAGTGAACAAATAGGGGAAGCAAGTGAGGGATAAACACACCAACGGGTGTAGCAGATATAAACAGGTGATGAATTAACACAGGCTGGAAATTAGAAGACCCTAATTTTCCACATTGACTAAAAAAGACTTGGAACTGCCTTCTAATAGAAGGTATAAATGCAAAAGATCTGACCTTTTATGTGGTGCTTGATAAGTTTATAAATTGTTTGAAGAATATGCCTGCCAGCTATTCCAGAGCACTGCATGTGACCAAGATTTCACCTTTTGGTTCTATAGTCCTATGTTTAAACCCAAATACTTCAACAGATCTCTGCATTTCCTTAAGAAAAGAGTCAGTATTTCTTAAAAGAAGTCATCTGTTTGTCAGTGGCTTTGACAGCCACCAGTTTTCATGTTTTAAAATATGCTATGCCAAATCTATACATGTATAAAGCCTTGTATACATTTGTTAGTTAAAAGCAATGGTGAAACTGTTTTAGAGGCATGACTTACTCTTTTTACTAAAAAGTCTCTCATCTGGTGGTTTAGCATAGGAAAGCACAGTAATATTTCTTCTATTTCTGTAACTCATCTATTAAAAAGCTGACTGGGTATGTTCCATCCGTATTTTCAAACATGATTCCTTCAGTCTTGACACCGATTTCTCTACTACTTATTGTGTATCTCCCATAAGGACACTACTAAATCTTCATAAACTACAACAAACTTCAAAATATGAACTGACCAATTAAGCCACATACACAGAACACATAAAGAATAAAAATGTAAAATTGATATATTAATATTTCACAGGAAAAAAAAAACAACAAAAGATAATTGGTAAAGCAGGAATTAGCACATGCCTTCGGTAAGATATACTTTTTTTTTACTGGATGATTTCTTATCCCAAAGGTATCACAATAATTAGAAATATCTTATACAAGAGCTTTATATTTTTAACTACTTAATAGAAATCCATCTTGTCTCATAAACTCAGGATGTGATGCTTCAGACCTACCTATATTTATGAAACTAAATATGCCTGAGTAAAAAATGAAATTGAATACTTTGTGCAAAAGCTTTTCCCTAGAATAAAATGAAATTAATTAAAGTATTTCTCAAAAGTGTGGATTTAGTCATCCAAATGAAGAACTGCTTCCTGAACCCAAACTTCTTTTTTGTCATAGAACCCCCCAAAATATTTGTCTTAACGGGGCTCATATGTTCCTTAGGCTACTCACAGATCAAGCATGGTGAATTTTCTTCACTATTTTACTGGTTCATCATATATGGAATGTTACTGTTTGCCATTATTTCCTAGATGAAAAAAATCTTTAAAGAATTAGTTATTTGCTTTAAATCTCAAAAGCTACAGCCTTATTTTTCCTTCACATCTCACCTGAATGCTCGCCTAGGTTATGACTAATGCAAAACTTGGTGAACTTTGTGCTCACAACCAGGCAGCTACCAAGCTGCCACTTTTCAGTGTACTCCCATTTGTTCCTTCTCCTGTCTTCTCCATTTTTAATACCAATTTAAAGGTAAAAGGCTACAATTCTTTTCATGAACAAAGCAGGGTCAACTACCCCTCTGCAAATTTGCCATCTAACCAACTCCACCTCTTCATTTTCTCTCTCTGTTCAGACTGTTCCTCACAGGGATTATTTATGTCCTCTGCCTCAACTGTGGTCAGAAATACAGAGTGTAAAAGCAATTTAGGTCTTCAATGCCAGCTTTATATATATATATATATACACACACACACTCCTGCTCCTTATAAAGATGGCAAGTAGTTCTTCAGTCTTGATGCGCAGAATCCCAATCCTGTCCGCTTCTCACTACAGCAACATTTGGCACTGCTCTTCTAGTGAGGCAAAAGGCACTTCTTAATTGCAAGTTTCTCTTAACTCTCCTTTTTAGCTCCTCAGATCATTGGCATGAACTATGTTTAGCACAAAAGCCTTTCCTTGGAACAAAACAAAACCTACAAAAATTATCAGTCTCCCTCAGCTCAGTTTCCAAAAAGATCAGGGTCAAAACTTTTATCATTACATAAGAGCAGTTTTAGCACTGAGTTATATTTTACTTCCTTCAAATTATTTTCAATATTTAAACATGATTTTAAGAATAATTATTTAGCTCAAAAGATTTTCCTAGTGCTTGTTAAATGTGTGAAAAGTACATATGAAAAAGCAAGCTTTCACATTTCAGCTGAGTTCATTATAGTAAAAGTAACAATTTCTTCTGGAAACTATGTAAATTAAAAATATGGAACAGAAAAGCCTGGGGAGGCAACTCTTCCAGAATTAGTAGTCTAGGACAGCTGCCAGTAAACAGACAGACTTTAAGAAGTTAAATTCAGCAGTGGGATTTGAGGACGCTGTATAGTGAAGGTCAAATGAGCAGCATGTAATGTTGGCTGAATAATGTGCTTTTCTCAGTGTCAGTCACAGGACTTTCCTAAGCCTGGTAAAATACTGAGAATGTTCAGTCTTTCTGGCTGTCTTCCTTTCCAGCACACATCTTGTCTTGATAGTTAAGTTGCAGAGACACAATCAAATACAAATTATGTAGACCGCCCCTCTAGCACAAACAGATACTATTATAACATTCAGCATCTTGAAAGAAGTAAAAATACAGCTTAGCAAGATGGAAGAATGCACTAAAGCACTTTGGCAGGCAAGGAAAAAGACGTGCTTAAAATGAAAAGAGAAATGTATCAACAACTGGGTTTTCATCTGCATTAACAGGCAGCTATCGGCTTTGTTTTGTTTTGATCATTGTACTGTGATTGTGAAAATTCTGCTACTTCTGTCTCGCTGAATTGTGAGCTCTGATTACAGCCATACCAACAACATCTGAAATAGGCGGCTTTTTTCCATGCCACTGCCTGAGAGGTGATGATTTAAATATCAAAGGTACCACTGACTGCCAAGGTTTACAAAATTGAAAACTTGACTGAAACTGAATTTATTCATGAAATTAAAGTGTACAGGACACCTAGGAAACACAGACGGTAAAGGAGCAAGAGATTCCAGAAACATATGTAAGGCATCATAATCCACTTTGAAGACATGACAACAGATATGTAAAGCCTGAGGGCATGAAAATTAAATGCATCATTTCTAAGCACAAAAAAGAGTTCCCTCCATGAAAAAGGAAAAGAAAACATCTTGTAGCTCCTACAAGTGAAATGCTAAACAAATATTAAATTGGCTAAGGATCTGCACAGGTGCCTGCCTGCTATCACAGCTTCCGTCAACTTCCCCATCTTAGGTGGGCTGCAATAGTACGGATGCCATCGTCTCTGAACCACCTTTCATCCTCTGGTGTCACAGCAAGGGCCAGGTTCTCCATGCCATTACCCAGCCTGGCCTCTACAAGAGCAGCTGATTTATTTCTTCCTGAGTTCTCTTTTTTCTTTTTTTTTTTTCCTCACCTTCACTTTCGCTAGAAAGAATGTAGGTTTAAGACTTACAAAAACAGTAAAAAAACCCAAACAAAACCAACAAGCAAAAAAGCCACTGTTATAAAAAGGCATAGGATAAAAATATAGTCACATAGGGAAGAAAGTATAGTTATTGAAAAAGCATAAACAAACCTAAGACTCTAACCATATAAACTTTAAACTTTTACTCTAACTCTCCTTGCTTTCTCCTGCTTGTATCTTCCTAACTGCATCTGCAGTATTTTCCATGATTAGAAGTTTTTTAAGAGCAACTGAAATACTGAAAAATAACCTTCATTTTCATAATTTTGGTACTACGGTATTTTGCTCTTTTTTTACTTCACTCTTCATAATAATTTGAATGCAAATGGAAATACTCATTGTGCTTTTTTACAATTTTCATATTGGCAATCACTGCACAAGTCAAATGTGTTACAGACTTTTCCTCTGAAAACATTAATCTTGAAATTGTCATGTCACAGATAACAAAACACACTGCATCTGCTTAATTTTGAAATGTCAAATGACATACCATAAATACGCCTGCAAAATGAATAAAAAACCAGTGGGACATGGATTTAGCTGTTGGTTTGTAAGACAAGGTCAGGAATGTGTTATGCTTTGGAATATACTGGAAATAGCATTTGGCCTAAAAATCCGTTATAATTCAATTTTCATAATCTGTGCAGAAAGTATAAATATAACTGGATTTGTCATGTACACACAATACATACAATGGAAGGTTAAAAGCAAACAAATCAATACATACATGAAAATACTCCTCTCTTTTATCATTTGTATTTGTTGAAAATCATTCAAAGCATAAAATAGTGACCCTCAGCACCAAAGGAAACAAACCTGGAGGCATTCATGTGGATGTTGAGTATTACTGGACAGCCCATAATGCAATGTTTGAGATTGTGCCATATTCAGTCCTTACGGGGGCCGATGAAAAGGAAATTCAGTGGAGGCTGCCCAAGAGGAAATTTAACCCAGCTCTGTAGTTCTACTAAACTGATTTTTTAGCGATAGGAAAAACATTAACTTTATACCTGTCGTTGCACACATATTTTAGGTGAAGAATGTACTTACTATGAAAAGAATGAGTGTCACCGAGTTTTCCTATGACATGAAATGCTGGCTAGGAGCTAAACTTGCAGTAGAATACTGTAATCTTTTCTTCAATTCAGGTTTTTTTACTAAACTCTTCATATGCACAAGACCCGAGCTGCATTAAAATACATGCGTCTACTTAAAACTCAGGTCCACAGCCATCCTAAATTTGGTGTACTAGGGATACTTTCTACATCATTCCTTAAATTCCTGTAAAGACCTCTCCCACTTACAGCAGCAGCTTCTGCTTAAAACTCCAACAAGGTCTCTTTCTTTGCATGTTGGATTTAAAAATATAGATGCTTTACTTGGCAGAATGAAAATAAATAGAAAAACCAAACAAATAAACAACAGTGAATGGATTAGTTTTCTGAAAACATTGTATATTCCTTTGCTCCTCTCTCTTCTTCTTCCCAAGTTTACTACAGAATTAAAGTTCTGGCAACCATACTGCTGAAATGCACTTATAATGCAAATTTCTTGAACTCCTCAACCACTGAGGTTCAAGGATAAGTATTTGCTGGAAATACAAAACACAGTAAATAGTTTGTTTTTTAAAACTAGAACACATCTGTTAAAAGCATACACTGAAGACTTCCCATGTTGATCGTTCCTTTATTTGCAGAGGCACTAGCAGTGTATAAGGAAATTATCTCAATTAATCTGCAGCCCGAATATATTTACAGGAGCTCAGAGGTCAGACACAAATACTGAAAAAGGATAGACTCAAGCAAACCCTTATTAAAATCTGGTTTTACACTAAGTTCTAGAACAAATACAGCGTGAAAAATGCAATGGCGGTTTCTGACAAGTCATACAGACACTGTAATAGGATGTAAACTCCTTTTCCTGATTCACCATCTCGAAGAGATACCTCTCAAATACACGCAGAGGAGGAAGGCTGGAGAATTCCCACCAATTCACTCCTCTTACCTTCCTGCAGAGACCACCTGTTTTGTCACAATATCACTCTCACTCTGTTTTCTGCAACAATTACATAGTTTAATACCCATGAGGGTTTCATGTCTGTCATGCCATAGTACAGCGATTTCTGTTGCTATTTTGAAGTAGAACGCTGTCTGGTGCTATTGTTCAATGTTTCAGTACACATTTCATAGCATGAAGATGATTGTAAACAAAACCACAAGTACAGGCCTGTGCTAATCAAAGTAAGAGTGAGAATTATTTGTTTTGCAAATTTGTTTCATTCTGTAACAGGTAACAGATCCAGAAGGTAACTGTAAAGGCTGACAGCAGCTGTATTCTCCTCTTGTCCTTAGTATCAAGATGCCCATCAAGTCCTGGCCAATCAAGTCTTCATTACTCACTTTGCTATTTCCCAAATAGATTTTTGTGTAACAATTCCATGCAGTTTAATTTCAGACTAGTGGGAGTGCATCTTTCCTTTTACAAATACTGAGAATTGTTTGTATAATTTAAAAAATAAAAATATGTTGAAAACAACCGCTGAATTGTTACAAATGAAAACAACATGCAAATAAATACTTTAGTGCCCATTTTGAAAATTGCTGGGTTTGAATTGTGCAAGTTTGATATATTTGGAGATGAATATGGTCTAATTTTGTTGAGCTCTGACCAGTCTTTGATGCGTGTCCCAGGTGAATTCCAGTTTATGACTGAGAGATTCATATTAAAAAGTCAAAGTGACAAAGTAAGAAGAATGATCATTTTTCATGAAGTCTGCTAATGCTTTGCTCTGGAGAGTAATATATCAAATTATCCCAAATGAATATTGTTCAACCTGTGGTATTCAATAGAAATTATCTGCCGCTCCTGTAAACACTTTGCTTTATCTAAAATTTATGAGAAAACTAAGGCAAATTAAAACAAGAGGGCAGTAACATGACAAGTTCTTAAGCTTTTTTATCTATTTTGGAGTCATGTTTCTCACAAATGAGAAAAAATAATTTTCTTTTGAATGCTTTATTGCAGGCACAGTGCTAAAGATTTGTAATTTTTATCCCTCTTACTCTGTTTTTTTTTAATGCCGACTTCTGAAATCATATGATTATGCATACATTTCTATTAATTTAAGAGGACATTCCTAGCAGTTAAGAGCCTGTAAATGCAAACTGTGAAGGAACAACGTGAAAAGTCAAATAGAAAGCACTCAAGCTTCTGATTTTTTTTTAAACTCAGATAGTTTTGTGAAGTAACACTCATGAATCTTAGTTTTTTGGTTGCCAAACTGATAATCACCAGCAGCTGCATAAAACATGGTAGTTGGCTGCTGGAAAGCCCCTAAGAAAAGTAATGTCCACTGTTCAGCCACCTGACTTCCATCCTGAAATGTAGTGATCCAAATAGTGTAAAGAGACGGAACAGATATATAGTATCTACCAGCCCTGACTGATTCCCTGTTGAGTGTTACAGCAGACACTATTATACTCTTTGATGGATCACAGCATCACAAAACCACAGAGTGGTAGGGGTTGGAGAGGACCTCTGAATATCATCTAGTCCAATCCCTGCTAGAGCAGGATCACCTGGAGAACTGGCTCAATAAAAATACCAGGTTATTGATTACTTCACACAGCGACCAGCAGCTATCAGTGCAGATCTGGAGAGATTTGTTCAGGGCGCATGCTGTTCAATGCAGACATTCAGTAATGGGCACTGGGCAGTGAAGTGACAAAGTTTTTTTTATGGTATTTTGTTATTCAGGATAACAGAAGCTTTCTGACAAGAAAGATTTACAAGAAGGTTCTTACAAGATTTAGTGACCAGTCAATAAAATAATAAATGACACATAACATAGAAATCTGAAGGACTTTGAGTAAGATCCTGGAATGAAGATAGATATCTCAATGAAAACATACTTGATGGTTGTTTTAACTGTCAAAGGAAACAAAATGTTAAGCATTATTTAGGAAAGGAATGGAGCATATAACTTTGTACATCGTCCACGGTTCTTCATAAATACAAAAATACGTGTTTCTTCCTGCTTTAATACTACTTAGTTCTTGTCTTCACTGAAATATAGTTAAAAGGGAATAAGTCAGAGAGGGCTAACTCTGGACAGTAAAGGTACTTATGGCTTCAAAGGGAGAATGGATAAATTCACAAAAGAGAAGCGTTAACATAAATGTATAAAATAAAAGTATGGTCACTAACATACTACAAAATTCTCTGAATTTTATTTTTCTTTTGAGGAGGGAAAAATTCATGGAAAATTTAACTCAAAGAAGAAGAAAGTAGTTTTGGCAAAATAACTTTTTAACTAGAATTGAGGTGGAGATTATGATGACATAGTTCTAATGATTCTCTAAAATATTTTGTCCCTTGTAGTCTTTTAAATGCCTTGTTCTGTCAAAATGTTACCAGGTAAATACAATGGTGGTATTTTTCTATTTCAAATATGGGCTCAATTATAGATGACTGTTGGGATACACGTATTTGAGCATGACAAGTGAAATGTTTCTCTATTGCAAAATAAAGTACATATTTAAACAATATTCTTGACATTAAATTATATAATACTTTTCAACTTCCCAGGTCCCTAGACTCAGATGGCAAGCCATAGTTGGAGACGTCTTATTACAGGAAAAACAAGTCCAGTAAATTATATGATTCAGTAAGAAATACTGGGGAAAATACTACTTCTGGATTTTCTCCCCAATGATTTCCGTGTCTTAAATTATATCTTAAATAGTTAGGAAAATGTGTTAAATATTAACTTCAATGTTGTAAAAGTGATTACTAGATACATATTTTTCTCTGTAGGAGAGCTGTCAGTGTGTTCTTATTTGAAATTGAACATTTCTTGCTGGCAAACCTAATGTGTGAAATTCTTTCACAGCATTAAGACATATCTGTTTTCCATCTACTTTGTTTTAAAATTACTTTTTTTTTCTCCTGAAAAAAATCCCAGCACTTGTAATCTCAAATCATCACACGTGATCAGCCCCCGTCATCAAATAAAATAATACATACAGCATTCAAATTCATATCATGAGACCTACCTTTTCTGCTAACAATTCTCTGATCTTGCTTGCCTGGAGACGAAATTTCATTAACTGTGACTCCAGAGTCAAACATCTTTCCTTCCAGTTTACAGTACCTTCTGGCTCTGAAAGTTCAGCCATATTTATGCTGGAAAAAGAAAGGGAAAAAATCTCCACATCAAATTGACTCTGTATTTAATGTCTGACTTTTTTTTTTACTATACATACTAATGTACTGTATAAAAATCTCAAGAATGACCCCAAAATTTGTACATGTACAGCTTCATAAAACTTATCAAAAGCACTTTAGTCTCCAAAGGCCCTTATCATAAATGGGAGATTTCTAAAATGTGTGTTGATAATATTTAGATTTATCAGAATTTAATTTCTTCAGTCATTTTGGGGCTGCAATATGTTTTCCATGATAAGGAGAGACACATCACACATTTTAATCTTCAATTACCCTATATATCCTTTCTTACACAGAAGAGGCTTATAGAGAACTGAGCTTTTGCTAAGAAAATGCCTTGTATAGGTGTAACCACCTGTGAGCCTGTGAGTTAGTAGCATATTTGGTTTTATGCAAGTTTAATGTTTGGCAGATAACTCTTTAAAAAATGCTTTTAAATTCTTATGCTTAATCAAATTGCCTTGAAAATTCAATATCCTTAGTGAGATCCAAAGGGAATTTATGGTTCCAAATGTAAAGGTAAGTGAGGTCCCTAATGGGTCCTCCACATGAAAAATAATCCTGGAACATCACGGTCCATGCATGTTTTGGGTTCAAATCTATGCTTCTGTTTACACTTAACTGCTCATGTCTTCTGGAAATGAAGCTCAGTGCCCTTTTGGACAAGCACTGCTGGAAAAATTGTTCAGGATGGGAGCTGGCTCATCATGGTTTCAGTCTGAGAAGCCAAGAAAATAATCTGTGTGTAAGCAGCAGGACTGGGCTCTGCTGTATTCCAACTATTTGTAGACAGCTTAATAGAGAGCAAGTGGATGGCTGAATGCAACCATTCAGCCCAAGAAGTTCCCTTGTGAGCAAAGGCCTTGGCCTCTGAAGGGCTCTGAACACCTAGGTTTGGCTTTGAAAAGAAAGCTTCAGTCCCCCATAATTATTCAATTTATCTGCAAAATAACAAACGGCCATAAAAACACCACTCAGCAGAGGGCAGCTGAAAGACCACAACAAGCAAATAATTTCCAGTCATAAGGTTGTCCTGCATGTCCATCACCTTTGTCACGGACAATGAGGCACTGACAAAGGCAGACAAGTAGCCACCATTTTCAGTGTGATGAAAGGGCCCAGCACATAAAATTCACACATAATATTGATCTCTACACTGCAATTCCTGACTCAGATAGCTTGGATTAGTAAGCGATGTCTTTGAGAGCCCCTTTACTGAAGGGCTGCTCCAGACCTACAGAAGCCTTGGATTAGGAACTCCCCTTCCTCCCACTGTCTGAGGGAGCAGCCCCAGTTCTCCTCCTTCCTCAGGCTCTCACTGGAGGGGAAGGACCTATGGATTTACTTTTCCACTGTTTCTGACAGCAGGAAGAAAAAAAGGAAACGGCAAGGCATCGCAAAAGATATCAAAGTAATGAGTAGGATTCCAAAAGGTACTTTTCTTCATAACATCGAGTAAAACTTTTTAGTTCTCTTCTGAATTTTCAGTGTCTCAGATTATTCTCAAGTTCATCATAGCTAAACAGGTGAAAAAACTCCATTCCAAAACTCTTTCACTTAAAGTACCCTAATTTCCTTGTTCCTTTCATTCAATTTCTCAAATTAGAGGAAGAAAGAGAGGAAAGGAAAACTGACTAAACTCTGTCAGTTTTTGACTACAATCACTTGTCTGAAGGGAACTGCTTTACTCTTTCTCCTTGCAGGCTGTGATTCAAGATGTTAAACACGAGGTCAGAACCATCCCTATTCAGGAATCCCCTACTCAGGGATCCACATGGAATTCCTGGATTTAAGTATGTTGTGAAAATAGGTTCCTGAGCTGATCCTACAACACCCAAATTCTAAACTTCAAGCACACAAGATTTCAACTGCAAACCTTCTGTGTGACTCGTTTCCCCCCCTCACCAGAATACTCCCTGGGCTGTCAGGGAAGCAGGGTGCTCACTGTCCCTAATCCTTGCTCCTCTCTCCTTGTGCGGAGCCCCCACATTCAAGGGGGGAAGTTGGCACTTGCAAGCAGCAGCTTCTCCCACTTCCCAGAGGAAGCAGAAGTTTCAGCTGCAGACCCCTTTGGACAGACAGCCTGGATTCTGCTCTCCTAAAGAACGAGGAATGACAATTTCCTATTAGACTATTTAAGATTTTTTAATAATGTTTTTCCTCCTTGACTAATTACAGCTACATAAGACAGAGATGAACTCAGCCAGCATCTGGTTAACAGTAGGATATTTCAGTGTTTGTGGCAGTGAAAACACAAACGGATCAAGTAGTGAAAGAATTCTTGGTTTTTTGTAGGGGGCAATATTACAGGGTGGAGTTAAAAAATGTTTGCCTTTCAACAGACAAAACATTTGAGTAGATGGATTTCTGGCAGCAAACAACACGTCCAGCCAAGTAGTTTCTCAATGTCCAAGCTAATTAATATTCTGCTGTATAAACATTACAGAGAAAAAGTTTGAAAATAACTCTTTTTATTGTGGTTTGTTTGTTAGAGATTATAATAATTTACTTCATATTTTCCAAGAAGCCAATGGGTTCTGGAAATATTTACAGGCGCATAATACACTGTTTACAATTGTGGAGTGAATGATCTTACTTTGAATCAATGACTTCCTGTTTCTTGTCTGATTCCCCAAGGGAGGAAAAAAATGAGTTCATCCCTCTTGGCTTAATGGAGTACTCTGAATCAGCACTCCAACCTACAGAGTCCTCCCCTTCTTCCTGCTCCAGTTCCCACCGCAAAGCTCTCCCCCAGTCTTTAAAAATAAAACCTTTTGAAAAGTAAACTGAAAAAGCGCACATTAAAGCGGTAAGTTCTAATTATGTCATCAAAAATTAATTGAGACAAGTTTGACAAGTCTGGAAAGACTAAATTTGTCTTTTTCAATTTTTAAGTTTATAAACCTCTTCATAGGCTTCAAGAAGTCAGAATGTCACATTCTCTCCAAAAGGGCTGATATAATTTCCTTTTCTTTGCTGTCTGCTTGGAAATTATCAAAATACGTTTCAGGGGGAAGAAGGGAAACATGTTCTAGCTTTTTGAAGCACGTTAAAAAATTTACATATTCCTTATCGCACTGTCTGTGTTTTCTCCTGTTTTTAACAAAACGCTGTGTTTAACGAAACATTTCATATTCTGTCCATGTGTTCTGCATATCCTTTCTCTGCTGGAGAAAGTTTGACAAGTTCTTCTGTTTCAAGAGGAGTGGGCTTGCACAGTACACGGTGGGTTCTCTACACCATCCTAAGATGTTCACCAACCTAGATACACTTGGACCATATCTCTCGAATTTCAGGCCCCTTTCTTCCACTCTTTTCACTACAACTTGGCACTTTCAAATATTTTTGAAACCATAAAAGTTGGACTGGAGAAAAGAAATGATGAGACACAAAGTGGACCTGTTTGGGAATCAAGGAAGTCATTCTCAGGTTTGTTGCAGGCCAGGGCCCTCACCCATGTCGAAACACTGGTAACTTTATTTTCCATTTGACTCATTTTGCATAATTCTGTGCTCAAACTGTAGCCTAAGCTATTTAAAACCTGTTTCAAAATCTGACTTATAAACTGTTTTTCTGCTGCTTCCTAGATATCGATGAGGTTTTTCTCACGAAGCAGCATGTCAGCCAGGGCCCCCTCACTCCAGCACCAGGCACAGACGCCCAATTGCCCTCCTGATTTCAGGGGCCAGGCTGCCCCCTCCCAGCTCATCACTGAGCCACTGCCTCCCTGCTCACCTTCACATGGCACAACCAATGGCTGACCCACAGAGCACTGTCAAATGCGTGCAGCAAACAGCATTAAAGCGTGGAAGATCATTTTACGTCCTTTTGCCAAAGACGGCAATTTTAAAGGTTGCAGTGTGGCATCACACTAGGCACAAATGTTTAATTTTTAACTGAAATTCTGAAAGCTGGAGGTGTAATATTTTAAAAATATCTTAAATTCTGCATGTTTGTTTGGAAGTTGTGTCCTTTTTTTTGGGGGGGTAGTGGGGATACGGCAATGTCACTGCCAACCGGACGGAAGGAGCCTGGACCCAGAGGGACCCAAATGGACCCAAAGCGACCTCAAGCTCGT
>NW_010173698.1:0-2482 GCF_000695765.1 Mesitornis unicolor | reverse complement strand
TTTAGTTCCATACACCACAACTCTCTGTGCTCAGCCTTCCAGCCAGCTTTTACCCAACAAAGCGTATGCCCATCCAAGCCATGCCTAGCCAGCTTCTCCAGGAGGATACTGTGGGAGACGGTGTCAAAGACCTTACTAAAGTCCAGGTAGACAACGTCCACAGCTTTCCCCTCATCCACCAAGCAGGTCCCCTTGTCATAAAAGGAGATAAGATCAGTCAAGCAGGACCTGCCCTTCCTGAACCCATGCTGACTGGGCCTGATCGCTTGGTTGTCCTGCATATGACGTGTGATGGCACTCAGAATGATTTGCTCCATCACCTTCCCTGGCACAGAGGTCAGACTGACAGGTCTGTAGTTCCCTCAGGTCTGTAGTTCTTAGCTGCATACCAAACATCTGTTGCTTGAGGTCAAAACTGAAAATGTTGATCTTCAGCTTAAGCTATACAATGGCTGGATTTTAAACTTTTCTATTTAGCAAACTGTTGCTGGTGCTGTCATGAATTTACCAAATGGTGAAACAGCATCAGTGATATGTAAACTGCTACTACACTCATTCATCCCATACCCCTGTTGTCCCCATAACCTGTTCTGACTGAGTTCTGCTCCACAGGTTCCTGGTCCAGGACCAGGAGTCCTTCACAGTGCCATGGTTATAATACATAGGCTATAAAAAGCTGTAGCACCTCATCTTAGTCTGAGGCAGGCCCAGGTCAGCCCCACTCAGTTAGGAGAGGTGCTGTGATTTGTGCTCAAGGCTGTACTGATTCCCACAGGTCAGTGGGAAGTCCAACAAATGCAAGTCCAACAAAAAGAAATAAAAGTTTTCAGGTGCTTTCTTTCTTCTTATGTCTTGCTAAACTATGCATTTTGTTTATTAGTCTATGTATTATTCTGATGCTTTCAGCTCTAGCTCACACTTAATCATCAATAGGGCTATTGTCACCTGTACTCTAAGCAAACAGATGAAGAACCTGATATACAAGCATGTTACTGCCACTGGGCTGCTCCTTTTACATGGGTCACTGCCCTATCCCACCTGGAAGGTATGGCAGGTCACACCTACCCATGTGTGCAAGGGAAAAATGGGGAAGTGGTCATGGTGTATGTCAGTTCCCTGTCTTGCTCTTCCACATCTATGAAGTGCAGATGTTTCTTAGTTAGGTGAGCAATCTCCGTCTCCTTAACAACCAGATGACGGGTCACTCCTGAGGCTTCTCTGGGTAGCTGATCATCCACAGGGATAATGTGCACCATCATCACCTGAAATCAGGAAAACAGTAAAATCAGCAGCCATTCCTCTCAATGAGAGAGTGTCCAAGCAGCTGCTTACAAACATGCACACACAGAAGTAACTGGATCACTGGAATATGAGACATAGAATGTGGCTGTCATGGAATATCATGAACACATGAGTAGTGGAGATACACAACAGTTCAAAGAAAAGCCTATGAATCTCAGTGTTTTCTCTCTAAGTTAAAAGCAAAGTTAAATTCCGTATGTTGTAATCCTGGGTGAAATAAATAGCTTATTCTTGGTTGACTTCAGGAGGGCTGTTTAGTTTGTTTGTTCCATTTCCAAATCTAATTTGTTTTCAACGTTTTTTTACAGTATAGGAAGAAGTCTTTTCAATGGACTTATCTCTCTGTGGTCAGGCAGAGAGAATTATCCTACAGAAAGCAAGAACAAGTGCTAGCTCTGAAGAACATTATTTATGGTCATGACCATGGTGATGGCAAACAGAAAAGATCTATCCTACTTTGATTTGAAAGCCTATCAGAAGGTGTAAAATCGTCAGCCATTTGAAGCAAAAATGCGGGACTCTGGCAAAGATGCTTCAGTTTCATACCTGTGGCTCTGAGAGATTGGGAGGGTCATGGCTATCACACAGCACAAACTCAAGGGAATCTTCAAATACTTCTCCTCCCAAATGATGATAATAAATTATTCCATTAAATAGATCCCTCTGAAGAAAACTGCTGACAGAATAGCCTGTTGAATTGAAGAATATATCTTCTATTGAACAGTGCATGATTTTAATAATTCATTAAAATTATCCATTAGCTGTGCAAGTAAGTGATGAAGCATAATGCCCTCTTTTGTACCCCCAGCTAGGGCAAGCCCTTTGAAAAGTTATCCCACTATCTTCAACGTTTCTTGAAGAAGATCAACTTCTTTTTTTTTTATCTGCTTGGTGGACGAGGGGAAGGCTATGGACATTGTCTACCTGGACTTTAGTAAGGTCTTTGACACCATCTCCCACAGTGTCCTCCTGGAGAAGCTGGCTGGGCATGGCTTGGATGGGCATACGCTTTGCTGGGTTAAAAACTGGCTGGATGGCTGAGCACAGAGATTGGTGGTGAATGGAACTAAATCCAGTTGGTGGCCAGTCACAAGCGGTGTTCCCCAGGGCTCTGTTCTGGGGCCAGTCCTGTTTACATCTTTATCAATAATCTGAATGAGGGGATTGAGTGCTCCCTCAG
>NW_010173697.1:0-3728 GCF_000695765.1 Mesitornis unicolor | reverse complement strand
CCTGGCACTGAGATCAGACTGACAGGTCTGTCAACCTGGCCAACCTGGTCTTGAACACTTCCAGGATGAGAGCATCCACAGCTTCCCTGGGCAACGTGTGCCAGTGCCTCACCACTCTCACAGTGAATAATTTCTTCCTAAGGTATAATCTAAATCTACCCTCTTCCAGTTTATGCCATTCCTCCTTGTCCTGTCACTACATGTGCTTCTAAAAACTCTCTCCAGGTTTCTTGTAGTCCTCCTTCAGGTACTGCAGGGCTGCTGTAAGTATAATTGAAATATATAGAAAATTGAGAAATGGAGAATATGGAGAAATATGAGAAATTGTCCAGCTGCTTGCAGTGATGGTTGTCTCAGGCTGCTGGCTCTCTTTGGATCCTGCCGTTGGGTTACATGCATCCCCTGAACTGTATGAGGATTGTGCCCAGACCTTGACTTTGCGCTGTGATAAAGATGAGGATTCTGACTGCTTCACTGGAGAAGACTTAATTCCAGATACCTGGAATGAATACTGTTGTCACTCGCTGTTGTACAATTGGAAACACTGTGTAGTATTATGGAAAATAATGCTGTGCAAACACAGTGCAGTTGGAACCTGGCTCTTTAAAGTAACGATTTCATGAATTCTGATATGCTGATATATGTATATGTCAGAAAACCAGCGTATTTGTATGTGTTAAAACCATTGGTACGAGATACGTTAAACACAAATAGCTTTTCAAGGGCAGGACAGGAGTTACACAAACCCTGTTGTTGCAAAGTATGAGCAGAAACCATCTGTTGTGTGCTGTATTTTGGTGAAAACATCCATGATGGGAACCAAAGCTAATTAAAGTTATTCTGCCATGCAGTTTAAGGCTTTTAAAGTAATCTTATTTAGAAAATGGTTTGAAGAGACAAGTGTAAAAGATGCTTTGACTTTTGTCCCATCCACGCTGCTGCCTGTTTAAGGCCTTCTTTTCTACATCGTTGCTAAGGACAATTCACTTGTCTCTTTCTGGTTTTGTTGGAGGAGATATCAATAGTATCTTAAAAGTATTCTTCAATGCTTTACTATTCTAGACCTTCTATTTTGAGATAGTGTAATATGATATTATTTCTCTCCTTTATCTTTAGCCACAAATGAAAACGTGTAGGTTCTCAACTGACACAATTTTGGCTAAAATCGTATTTTTAAATAGAAACCAAGTAAGGGTTATGCTAATAGAACCTCATTTGTAATTTAAACTGAAGCTGTTAACATTCAATAATGGAGCCATACATCAAGGAGTTTTCTGCAAAAACAGAAAAATACTAATTCTTCATCCTCAGATCTGCAAATCCAGACTGATGGGATTTCAGCCCTTCATCTTTTAGTGACAGGCAGCAGCATCAGTGGAATAAAACTAAAATGTGATCCCCTTTCTCTCCATCTCCTTCCCCTAATTTTACCCTGACAGGGAAAGAAACAGAGTTTTAGCTGGTATCTTTGCTCAGGGGAAAAAATGGCCTGTCATCAGGTCTTCTAGGGAGACAGAGCTCTTCAGTGTAGCAGTTAAATGGCGTTTTGATTCTCAGGGTGCATCTTATACCTGTATTTTTGCAAGATATGATAAATGATTTCTGAGACAGTTATTGAGAGCAGAATCGAGGTCATCAACCTTCCCCCAAGAGGTCATTATCTCTCAGTTCTTGTTGCTGATGAAAATGTTGAACATGGGGGAGATGGGCTCCCGATGAACTGTCTGAAACTCTGCAGTCTCACGTGAGCAATCCCCAGCCGCATGTCAGTAAAAGATGTACTTCTATTTTCTCAACTGCAAAAATCAGTGACTCTGATAAAATTTTTCTAGATGAATTTTAATTGATTTTGCAATAATTTAGTGCATGCATGTTGAATTTTATCATTCTAAATCCCCTAACACGCATACATTATTGTAAAGTCCTCTAAAATTCATGATGAAATAGAAGCCTTTGGGTATTTTGAAGTTGAGACCTCCCGTGTCTTTGGAGAAATTTGGTTTGAAGCCCTACAGCTAAATTCCAGAGCTCTTCGTTGTCTGCAAATGAGTTGCTCTGCTGGAGTTGGTTTATGAAGCTGGGTCCCTGCATATGTCTGGAAATACTCAGGTGTCTGAAGAGATAAAAGATACAAATCAGAAAGATTTCTAAAGAAATCTTCACAAAATAAGTGCAGTCTTATACCTAGAACAGAAAATTGTTGTTTTCTTAGTATGAATAGGCTTCAGTAGAATCTCTGTTAGTATTTTACTTCAAGTCAGGAGTGCACTCCAGAAGTATCAGGGTAAGCTAGCTTCCCTTTGAACCTTCCCAATGATGAAGCTAAACAGGGGCAAGTACTCAAAAAACGGACCATAAGGGTGCAATAGTACAAAGTAATGTCCTGAATATCTCCACTTTGCTCAGGTAGTATATTAGAGTCTGTAACTGTAGAGGCGTCTTCTGAAATGAGAATTTTCAAATATTCACATGTACTTATATGACCAGTGGGCTATTTTTCTTGTGTGTGTACAAAACTATAGTGAAGCAGGAGTTGTTTTTATCTAGTCTATTTCCATTAAAACTGTTATTTAGAGGGTGTTGTTTTGAATTTTTGATCTCACCTTCTCTATTCACACTTCTAAGGGAAACTTTAAACAGATATCTTAAAGAGAAGAACTAGATGACCTGTGTGGGCTGTCCTTTTCAACTCCCTTTTCTGTGGTTATACAATAAATGAAGCAATAGCAAAGTTATTGCTTGCTTATCAATAGTTAGGAAAAAAATGGAAGCCAATACTGAAAGCCAAAAGCTGAGTATCTTTTCCTCGTATTCTTCCTTCAGCTTCTGCATGTAATAAATTGGGGGGAGGGGTGTGTGGATGTATATATGCACACGTATATGTGTATTATGCTAAATCTAGTATGGCACATAGTAAAGAGTATTACTGGTAGCAGCAGTCTTGGTGAGGTAGTTCACTGGGCAGAGCATAGGTTGTAGTAGCTACTACTGTTCTCACTACTTGTAAGGTGAAGCGTTTAGTCTGCTTTTCTAAATAGTCTCGCTGCGTCATGCCCAGGTTTCTAATCTTGTGCACATTTCTAGTGCTTTTCTACCCTAAGCACTGTGTGTAAATGAAATTGGTGTATGCTGGTATCTGTAGTTCTTCACTGGACATTTAACCGTGATTGATGAGCTCTTAGTTATAAAAGTCTTTGCTTCTGGCCCATCAGCCACTATTTTGTTTCCCTGACACTATGGATGGCACTGAGTTAATGACTTACTTGTTCCTGTGCTCTTCAAACTCAGTCAGTAGATACTTTGGTAGCATACTGTGTAACACTAAGGTGCTACTTCTGAAGAGCCAAAGGTAAAAAACCCAAATACTATGTATAGGAATTACTCAAAAGCCAAGGTTTGTGTCCACCATAGCTTGATGTTTAATAATTTAAAATTCTACATAATTTTGCATTATTTTTGAAGTCATACTGACTCAGCTGAAAAATTTGTACTTTCCTTGTGCTCATAGGTGAAACTGAGTATCATGGGATGTAAGAAAATAGACAGTTCGTATATAGTATGTAAATAACAGTTTGTATATAAATATGTACAATTCTTATATAAACATAAATTTATGTAAATATTAATAATAGTTTATACATGAGTAATATAGCAATATATTAATAACATATAATGTTATTAATATAATGTTAAATTATAATGTTATATATGTTATAAATGTTATAATA
>NW_010173696.1:0-7342 GCF_000695765.1 Mesitornis unicolor | reverse complement strand
TGGCTGACTGGCTGAGTGGTCCTTCCAGCAAGAACTGATCGAGCTCCATCTGCCTATTACATCACATGTATATTACTCTTTTTTTTCTAGAAAAAAATCCTGAACTTGCCTGGGCTTTTATAAAGGGGAAGGAAAGATATGTTTTGCACATGCAGAAAAACTGCTTTAGTGATCCCTGGTCATTTTGAGTACATTGTCTCTATTGCAGGGATGAATTTTCTTCCCCTAAGCTTCCAAAATGCTAGGAAGTTAAATCTGTTTGACACATGATGAAGATAAGAACAACATCTGAAGCAAATTATTCCCTTAATGCTCCATCAAAATCCCATAGACTATCACGAGATGTAAGTGGTACTAGAGCAGGAAGTTTGAAATTGGGATGAAATTCCATTTTCTTCCTGTTGATAATGAGTTCTTCTATTTTCCTACTCTCAATCTAGGAAAAAAAAAGAAAAAAGAAAAAATAAAAACTGTTATCAGTACTGAGGAAATTCTATTAGATTCAACCTTATTTTTAAACAGCTAGGACCAAAATCTTCATTCAGACACACTGGTGTCACCCCATTAAATTCCAGCAGTGGCACCACTTGTAGAGAAAGAACAGCACTCAGATTTTTCACCATTAAGTAATCTGTTTTCATTACCTTCTCAGCAGTTTGTTTCATTTGCCTGCAGTAAAGAAACTAAAATTAGAAAACATTTCGTGTTCATAGTTAGTTTGCTTCCAATGTGAAAAAAACAAGTCTATAAATTTGTCTATTGGATTATGCCTTGTGCAGTTCTACTAAAAAAGTTGTCTTTACATTATAGTGATGAACTGTAAATGGCGTACTGCATTATTTTGTCCAAAGTAATTCAAATTAATGACCCTAGAAATAGTATTTGAGGTGTCTAAGTTATAAAGCATTGCCAACAGGCATGAATATTACCAGTAGATTTCCTATTCTCCTTTGTAATATATCCATTGCTATGTGTTAATAAACTGTTTTATGATAATCTTCAGAACTTGCTGTCTCTTGCAGGAGTTCCACATGCCAGTCTTCTGTCGGTTCTCGCAGCAAATGAATGTCAGGTAAATGCTGATAGCAAACTATCAAAGGTTTGAATGCATTGTTCTTGCCTTGACTTGCATACTAAGTTCTCATTTCACATTACCTAAAGTAATAACTGATTCTGATTGAAAAGAAAATAGAAAAAAAATTGAGCAAGTCAAAGTGTGGTGATCTCATAGGCTTTTCAGCTGATAACTATGAGAATAACATTAGATTAAGAAGTCTAAAAATTACGTTTAGTTTCATTTATATGAAAATTTTAAAAAGGAGAAAGAAGAAATGTAGAATATTTTTCTGGTTTAGATGTTACTCTGAATGTTAAAAATAGATTTGCTTCTCAAGAGTGGAAGGGCTACGTATTCTCTTGCATTGCACTGACTCATGTCATTCTTACTAAGGAAGTGTTAAGCCTTACCAACCATAGATAATAATATTTTGAAATGATTAAAAAAACCCCAAAGTTCGTTCAAGCCGGATGGCACCAGAATTAACAGGCATTTGGGAAACATGCCATCATAGTGGTATCCAGAGACACTCATAAGAAGCTTAAAGATCAGGGTAGGAGATGAAACGATTTGAGCTTCATAAGAACTTCTCATTACTAAATATTGATGCCAAGACTGCTTCTAAGGAAAACTGGATGGATCACAAAATCATGAAAGCATGAAGTCAACCAACTTCTGGATTTCAAAAGAGAGCACTGAAGAGTAAGCTTTCCTTTGAAGTAATATAAAAGAACTACTGTGGCAATGATGCAAATGCACACCTATTTTTTGTAGTTCTCATAGAGCTACTGCACTTCCCTTTGTCTTGCAGAGAGGGTTCCCCAGCTGATACAGCTGCTTTCATAGTAAGGCTGGCCAATGAGTAGAAACAATAACTTGGTGTGCACTTGCATATATCTATTTTTTTTTCAATAGCTCATTTTCTGTTCTAAATACCTTTATAAAATTCCTGTAATAACTTTTCAACCTTTCTTTCTGACAAAGTATTGCAATCCAATCAGCATTAAATATACATTTGCTTAGTTTTAAAGGTCATTTAACAGTCACACACCAAACTATCTTTAAAGGTAAAACAGAGCTTGAAAACAGATCTGAAATGTATTTCCTCAGATGACATTTGGCTATAAATCCTATGCAAAATTTAAATTATTCTTTTAATATCAGATACACCTTTCTAACTTCTTAGAGGCAGTTAGATATGTAATACTCACAGGGAACTTTCCTTACTTCAGGCAAATAACAGAAATCCTACTTACTGGCTTTACAAAAAATACAACCAAAGGAAATACAACGTGCTGTATGGAGTATGTGTTCAAGCGCCATAGTGGTGGAAACCTGTAATTCTTTCTATCCTAGCTGGACAGAATTAATTTCAGATTTGATCACCCTGCTGCATATCGTGATCACTGATAAGGAGGCACAGAATGACTGCGTTAACAGAAATCTGACAGTGGCAGGCACCATGCTGTATTGTAAGAATAAGTCAAATCTTCTGTACATGGCTCATTAGCAAGACCTGCAGGCCAGGCCTACACTCACTGTTCCCAAAAAATCTGCCACAAACTGGAATTTAGCAGCTGTACTCAGTCAAAACATAAGACAGCAGATTACCAGTTTCTTTCAGATAAAGCATGACATCTGCTCAAGCAAAATTATATGCCATGGTGTTAATGAAGGACTTAGTTTTCCGATTAATGATGGAATTTAGTTCTTCCATAAAAGTTAACAGCCAAAGATGAACATTAGAAGCTAGAATTCTAAGAATCTAAACTGCAATTGTTTCTCCATGCTGCCTTCAGGTAATCCCACATTTGACTTCATGAAGAAGAAAAACATAGAAGATGGCTATAAACCTTAAAGAAAATGGTTGTATATTTTAATGCATATAGAGTATTGCCAAACTGTGAAAACAGTTCTTTTTCAGAAACAGTACACTAGAAAAATGCAAAGAAAGGTGCTGGACACTGAGAGACCACTACCAAGCAGTTACAAACTAGGGCCAAGCATGCGTGTTGGTTCTACATGGAATGAATGATTCCTGTATCCCCTAAGGAAAAATCACAGTGAAAAAAGGGAAGCAGGAATTTAAGGCCTTGCAGGACTGGAATTTTAAGAATAAAAACAATATATGAAATAACAAAAAAAAACGGTAGCAGGGACTAACATAGTGCATTTGTATGTTTTAAAACCAAAACACAACAAAAAAACCCCCATCTCAAACTACTGAGGAAATGGGAACAGATCACAGAACTGAGTTACTAGGATGGATCTATCAACTCATAATCGTAAAATATAAAAAATTGTGGGACTTTTCATTTAGGGATTTGAAGAACACACATTGTCATACTACCAATAAAATTGGTAAATTCCTATGCTTCTATGTCCCAAAGCTCAAGATTTAAGCAAGTGCTTAATTCCTGCTCACAGAATGATTTAAGACAGTGTGGCATTATTTAAATAGTGTGGCCTTAAGTCTCTATAAGTGTGAGGGTTCAACAGTAAGAAAAACATCTGCAGTGAGAAACTAGTCCCATGGAGCCAAAAAATAGAATAATATGTTTGTATGAAAGCAATATGTTACTGGTTGAGGAGGTAAACCACAGAAAATACACAACATTCTTCATTCGACTCAAGTTTCATTTTGGAAATTCTGTAACAATTTTCAATTGCTGAATATTTTAAGCATTAATGATTGAGGAAGCAACTAAATTCTTACTATGCTTATTAAAGTTTAGTAGGGAATGGTGACTATTGCCTTTTACCATTTAAAATAGGACAGAAGTATACCCCCAAATGCAAAAGCAGCAAGTGTTCCCTCAGGACAAAGGTCTTTAAAATGAAGTAAGATGGCTTCAACTTAAAGAACTTAAAACGTTTTGTTCACTTTCAGCAGCAAGTATGCTGCTACCAGGAAGAAAGAGGAAGTAGCACTCAATGAATTGCCTTTTGTTTTCTAGTCAACCTATATTTAACGCTTTAAATAGCTTAAGTACTTGTTAAGTATATTTTAAAATATGTCAAAGGCAGATTATGTTTTTTATCTTAAGTACCTTTAATAAGAAAACCATAAGCCTATACCCTTTTCAGCTGTTACCAAAGGGAATACCCTTGTCTCACCTTACTAAGAATCAGGTTTATTTTCTGGGTATTGGTCTTCATGTTCAGAGAAACAATCTGCATATGGACACTATCAGTAAAATCACAGAATCACAGAATCACAGAACGTTAGGGATTGGAAGGGACCTCGAAAGATCATCTAGTCCAATCCCCCTGCCGGAGCAGGAACACCTAGATGAGGTTGCACAGGAAGGCGTCCAGGTGGGTAAATGGACTAGTGAGTTGTAAGAATGCTTCCCATTTTCACACGTGACCTACTTTTAAAACTGACAAACAGAAAGTGTTGCAACATAATGTTCTAGTTCCCAAAAATATCTGGATTGAGATAGCAACCACATTCCTCAAGGGCACTTATAGACTTTGCCCACCACTGTAGACATCATCTCTGCTGTAACACTCATTTTCTTCTTCAGACTCCATGAGGGCCTCTCAAACAAGTGAAAACTGCAAGTAAATCTGCCATTTTGGTATATAATGAAGATAATCTGAACTGTTATAAAATAAACCACGAAGATTTTTACATATAAAACATGAAATCTTTGCAAATATTTGTTATTTTGCAGTCAATTACCACAGAATAGATTCTTATCCCTTAAAAGTTTTTGGTTAGTTTCTTTGAATCTATCCTTTTAAGACTAGCTATGGTTATCTACATCCACAAGGTCACTTTGAGCTGACTGAAATGTATCAAAATAGGAACAGCTGTACTTTGTCACATACTCCAGAATTATATTCCTTACCCGGGGAAACACCAGATGTTCACAGAAAAGCACAAAGAATCTACCATTAGACTTGCAAAGGTATTTTCTTTTTGTCTTCCCATTGCAAAACTCAGACAAGTACTGAAGTATGAGAATTTGCCCTGACAGGCATTTTTGGTTTTACATGAAAATCTAAAATTATTTCTCAAATTCTGTACCTTGTTCTGCTTACTATGTGCTTCTCTCCTTTAAAAGTGTAAAAGCCAGGATATCTTGAACATGTCCCTAGGATTTTGTTTTTTTAAATATTTGTCTTCTCATGTATTAACAAACTGCTTATGACTTAAAGCCTTTAGCAGAGCTTGGCCTTTTTTTTTTTTTGTTCTTCTTCCCTCCAGCAACATATGGCAACATCTGTTGCCTCCGTGCTGGACAAGGACTTGTTAGCATTGGCTTCTCCGCTACCAAAACATCTTAAAGTGGCAAGTAGAAAAATTCAGGTGCAATTAAAAAAATATAAATATATACACATATAAATAGGTGCTTTGCAAGTTCTTGCAGTTTGGTATACTGCATCAACATGCAACTACTTCTCTAAAGTCAACAGACTGAGTATAAAGCCCATCAAGACAACTTTGCTTTCTGCACAAGGAAACATGAGTTGGCTTTTGCTTACTACTTAACTGACCGTACAAGCAACTGTTACTAGGAAAATATTCTCATTTTGCAAAATTAAAGAGTAGACACTTCAAGTTTCAGACCTTTATTAAGCCTCACCAAAACACTTTCAAACACATAACTAAGTGTGGTGTGAGGCAGGTTTGATTATTTCCTGGATGATTAAGCATGACAATTGTGCGGACGGCTTCCGGAAGACCTTTCTGTGCAGCTTATGGAGATGAGTGTGTTGTTCAGAAGTCAGGGCGGTCCTTTTTCAGTTTACTGTAGTCCACATTAACCGAGTAGAACTAGGAAAGAGAAGGGAGGGGAAATAATGAGTAAGAAGTTTGACTATCCATTTTCCTTGGTATTTACTAAAAAAAGAACACTCATAATTTGAACTCACATCAGGAAACTGAAATCATAGTTTGAGTTTGTATACTAGATAATAAATAAGACTTTGAAGAGCAGTAACTTTCTAATATTATCTTCATTCTGCATACAGTATTAGAAGCTCTGCATTTAAAATGAGGCAGTGCTCATGTCTACAACTAGAGAAAACTTACATTATCTCTTATTTAACTCTTAGAATTAAAGGTACATCCACAGGAAGTTCTTACAGTACTGCTGAGTATCCCTTCTGCCCAAAATCTGTGCTCCTGTATACCAAAGGCAACACCTAGCTTGCCGAGTGGCACAAAGCATGGTGTATGTGAACAGATACTGTCACAAGGGAACATTTATAGCAGCGCTGCAAAAGCCAAGTTTGGTTTGAGTAGCTGGAGCTAGAACTGCAAGGTATGACAAAAAGTAAGAAGAGATCCTTTCACACTCTCAGCTGATAGTAATAATGTTGGATCTCATTACAAGCAATTCAAAAACAGCCCAAATAGTCACTGAGGACAATGAATGTACCGACTAAAAGCATATTTTGGCATCCTACCCTGATTTGACATAAAGCATATACTTTTTTTTTTTTAAAAGTACAGCATCTATTATTTACGACCAAATTTATTTATTTAACTTCCTCACAGAAAACAAAACAGCCTACAGCAGATCCAAGTTACAGCTTTCTGTTCAACTCCTACAGTAATCACCAGGTCTTCAACTCTTTTGTTTGGGAAGACTAAGGAAGTTCATATGACAAAGAGTAGCTTACAAAGGAAAAATTATTTCCTCAAAAGCTAAAACTTGTTATATCAGAGCTTTTTACTAAACAGGCATCCTCAATATTGAGTATCTGCCTTTCCATTTCCCACAGTGCAGATCTGGAGAAAAAAAAATCCCCAATGATACACAGACCCAAATATGGTAAACCCTGAGGTTGTGTTTGCATGCTAAGACAGAAGGGGAATGCTGCACAAGGCATGCGCTCTTTAAAAAGTATTTGTGCTGCGCACTGTGTTGAATTTGCCTCTTTTAGATACTTAGAAAACAGGAGCATTCCAGAAGCAGCAATGAAAACAAAGTATTATGTTCTCCCTAAACCTTTAAGGGACTCACAACTTATTTTGAATGTGGGGTTTTTTTAACTTATTTCAATGATTGGAATAGTAAGATATAATAGTGAATATGCCCTAGCTTTGAAAACATAATAGGTTTGCTTTTTTAGTAGCTTGAGGATAATCTTAAAATATTCTTCACAGGACTCTACTAAAATACCACTTCAGTAAAACATGATAAAAACATGGTTTCTATAAACGACCCAATGTTTTACACATTCTTGCATGCTTCCTCATTAATTCAATAAAATAAGTTGAATTACAGAATATGAGCAGTTGGAAGGGACCTGGAAAGATCATCCAGT